>NC_056727.1:518605578-518825578 GCF_019279795.1 Protopterus annectens | reverse complement strand
CACTCACCCTACTTTGAACTTTATTTTTCATTTTAATACATCAGCTACTTGCAACTCTAGAAACTTGATTTACTTAGCTACATGTACAAAATGTACTGCTTTTTACATTGGGCTTACAAAAAGAAGACTAGCTGACCGTATCTATAATCATCTATATGAAATCAGGAAAGATTCAGATACCAATGCTTTGGCCCAACACATAATAAATCATAGAGACCATACATTTTTATTTAGAGTGTTAGAAATGGTACCCCTGAATCTTAGAGGGGGAGATGACTCTAATAACTTAGCCTTGACAGAACTAAGATGGATACTGAAATTCAATGCTCATAACTTTCCTGGCCTAAATACGTTTGTATCCATTAAGCCTATCTTGAATGCTAGGAAACATTAATGTAAATATTACATGTATACATCTTTAATATATAGAAAATCTCTATTTACCTTTTAATTTGTTTTTTAAAAAAATAATATATATTTTTTCTATAAGCTTAATTAATTATAAGTTTAAAATATATATATTCTTTTTTAGGCTATGTTATGCTATTTATAATTAAAAATATGGTCTATTTAGTTCATCATCAGTAGTGACATATATTGTTCTAGTCTTAGACTTTCAGTTTGGTTATTCTATAGTACACTTCTTAAATTTTGTCTGGCCTCATTTAATTTGATAAGCATAATTGATGTGCATAGCAAGCAATTTAATTAATACCTTGTCTATTTAACTTGTAGTTTTTATATACAATTTTTATTGTCATAATATTCCTTATATACATTTTTTATATACACTTATTAAGGTTTAGATGTCTTTCATAAAAGCTGACAGTTTTTTCTTTTTTGTCAAGTCAAGTTGTATGGTTAGTTTATACCTATTACTTTTACTTAGTATAAGCTGTCCCCGAGTAAATAAAAACTTTATTATTATCTAATTTGGTTATTTTCATATACTTATAGTTAATGAGTTTATGATATATTTCTTTTTAAAAGTTTTAGTTAAAAAATATTTAGTCAAAGATCTATCAATAGAGTACCTATCCAATTCTGCTATGTAGTTCATTATTTCTAAATATATTTTTTTCTTTTGGTATATTAGCGATGCTAAACTATAATAATAAAATACCTTAAACACTTCAAACATTTTAAATAACTTGTGTTCAGATGAAAGTTAAGGGATAGTTACTTATTGTTGTTTTAATCTTTGTTTTGCTTTTATTAATTATTCGACAACCATCATAGAAGTTGGTAGGTTGCTTTGAAGTTGTAAGTGGCGGTTGCTAGAACTGCAGCTTTTGTCTGCACTATCATTGCACGCAACTGAAGCTAATTAATTTACAACTATATATGGTTGCCGTTAGCAACCAAACTGACTTTAAACAAGGTCACTGTTGGATCTATTTTGACCACGAAATACCGCTTTCCTTTTAAAGTGCACTTTATTGCAACTAAATTGAAGCTACTGGCCTCTTATTATATATTTTTTACCTGTGCAGATATGTTTTTACTTCATTTTATTTTTTATTGTAGGATCGTTCTTCATGGTTGTTGAGCTTTTACACCAGAGCCATTATAGCTGTGATTTCCTTTTTTAGGTTCTAAAATTGATGATACAGTATTTAATGTTTACTTTGAAAAGTTTAAAATTTTATAGAAATGCATTTGCTAATTACTCTTCTCAGTGTCTGTGTCACGAAAGATAAATTCTCAAGTGATTGCATTTTGCTGCATTTTTTTGCTTACTTGATTGCACATTTAGTATGATTTATATGATGTGCAATCTTGAAATTGTTTTAGTACATCCTTGCAGGATGAAACTGAAATTTTCTATGACTTCACATACTTTGCAATTAGTTGCTATTATTATATATTTCTTAGCACAAGAACGCTGTGTAGATACTAGGTTGTTGGTTCTTTTTCTTTAAATACTAATTGTCAATTAATCTAATTAGTTTCAATTTGACTTTGGTTTAAGGTATTTAAACTTTGTGTGTGGGGCTTTTCATTGTCTGAGGAAGCGTGGTTGCATCCACGCGAAAGCGCTTACCATTACCCACTGTTTTATGGATTAAAGGATTTTTTACTTCACTTTTACTACGTCTACTTGCTTGCTTCATGGATTATTGATTGCACATTCATTTATTGCCTTATTGCATCGTGGTTGAGATCAGGTTACTGTTTTTGCTTTAGTAATATTGTTTAACTAATAAACCCTTACATGTATAAAGTAATACTGTTTAACTAATAAACCTTCACATGTATAACGTAATACTGTTTAACTAATAAACCTTTACATGTATAAAGTAATACTGTTTAACTAATAAACCTTCACATGCATAACGTAATACTGTTTAACTAATAAAACTTTACATGTATAAAGTAATACTGTTTAACTAATAAAGCTTCACATGCATAACGTAATACTGTTTAACTAATAAACCTTCACATGTATAAAGTAATACTGTTTAACTAATAAACCTTCACATGTATAACGTAATACTGTTTAACTAATAAACCTTCACATGTATAACGTAATACTGTTTAACTAATAAACCTTTACATGTATAAAGTAATACTGTTTAACTAATAAACCTTCACATGTATAACGTAATACTGTTTAACTAATAAACCTTCACATGTATAAAGTAATACTGTTTAACTAATAAACCTTCACATGTATAGCGTAATACTGTTTAACTAATAAACCTTTACATGTATAACGTAATACTGTTTAACTAATAAACCTTTACATGTATAACGTAATACTGTTTAACTAATAAACCTTCACATGTATAACGTAATACTGTTTAACTAATAAACCTTCACATGTATAACGTAATACTGTTTAACTAATAAACCTTCACATGTATAACGTAATACTGTTTAACTAATAAACCTACACATGTATAACGTAATACTGTTTAACTAATAAACCCTTACATGTATAAAGTAATACTGTTTAACTAATAAACCTTCACATGTATAACGTAATACTGTTTAACTAATAAACCCTTACATGTATAAAGTAATACTGTTTTACTAATAAACCTTCACATGTATAACGTAATACTGTTTAACTAATAAACCTTTACATGTATAAAGAAATACTGTTTAACTAATAAACCTTCACATGTATAATGTAATACTGTTTAACTAATAAACCTTCACATGTATAAAGTAATACTGTTCAACTAATAAACCTTCACATGTATAATGTAATACTGTTTAACTAATAAACCTTCACATGTATAACGTAATACTGTTTAACTAATAAACCTTCACATGTATAACGTAATACTGTTTAACTAATAAACCTTCACATCTATAACGTAATACTGTTTAACTAATAAACCTTCCCATGTATAACATAATACTGTTTAACTAATAAACCCTTACATGTATAAAGTAATACTGTTTAACTAATAAACCTTCACATGTATAACGTAATACTGTTTAACTAATAAACCTTTACATGTATAACGTAATACTGTTTAACTAATAAACCTTCACATGTATAACGTAATACTGTTTAACTAATAAACCTTCACATGTATAACTTAATACTGTTTAAGTAATAAACCTTCACATGTATAAAGTAATACTGTTTAACTAATATTCCTTCACATGTATAACGTAATACTGTTTAACTAATAGAGCTTCACATGTATAACGTAATGCTGTTTAACTAATAAACCTTCACATGTATAACGTAATACTGTTTAACTAATAAACCTTCACATGTATAACGTAATACCGCTTAACTAATAAACCTTCACATGTATAACGTAATACTGTTTAACTAATAAAACTTTACATGTATAAAGTAATACTATTTAACTAATAAAGCTTCACATGTATAACGTAATACTGTTTAACTAATATTCCTTCACATGTATAACGTAATACTGTTTAACTAAAAACCTTCACATGTATAACGTAATACTGTTTAACTAATAAACTTTTACATGTATAAAGTAATACTGTTTAACTAATAAACCTTCACATGTATAATGTAATACTGTTTAACTAATAAACCTGCACATGTATAACGTAATACTGTTTAACTAATAAACCTTTACATGTATAAAGTAATACTGTTTAACTAATAAACCTTCACATGTTTAACGTAATACTGTTTAACTAATAAACCTTCACATGTATAACGTAATACTGCTTAACTAATAAACATTTACATGTATAAAGTAATAGGGCAGGATTCACAAAGCCTCCGTGTAAGTTATAACTCTTACACGGAGGCTGCAGTTAAACGGAGTGATGTCAGCATGTTCTGCATATTCATGAGAGCATGCTGAATCACACCTAAGGCTAACACGGTCCATGTAAGACAGTAGGGGGCATGTCCGTAGGCCGAGCCCTGTAAGCGGACACGTCCCCAGAAGAGTAAAAGTGCCCAAAGTAACCACCCACGAAAGAGTCCATGGAAATGTGAATAAACACAACACAACGCATGCCCCCACAGACTACGGACATAAAATGTACAAATGAACATCTCATAATTTTTTTTAAATTGTAAAGATGTTTAACCGTGAGTGCGCCTGTTTGCGCGGGCGTGTCCGTAGTGTAGCCACAGTTAGCAGTCAGTGGGAAAGCATATAAGAACTAAATATGCAAAGTAGGCTAAGAAGCAATACCGTAGTGGTAGAGATGTTGGCTAAAGAGCAGGCATGCATGGTTCGAGCCCCCACAACACCAATTTTTATTTTTAGAAAAATAAGCACGAAACAAATCCCTGACAAACATGTACACATAAAATCACATTTTATGTAAAATGTAATGAAATAGCCCATTTATATTGAAGAAATGTGAGGTAACAAAACAATAAAAAATGCCAGATGTGTCCATAGTTGAGCTACAGTTTAACAGGGTGAGTGCATCTGCCCATAGGTGAGCAGTGGTTTAACTGGTGCAAAATGAGTGCCCATAGGTGAGCAGTGGTTTAACACACTGAAACTATGTGCCCCTAGCTGAGCTGAGCGTAATATGCATGCCGATAGCCAAATGAGGCTTAAAGCAGCGTACCCCATTTGCGCAGAGCTGCACACCGCGCAAACAAGCTAACCGACGGGCAACGTTGACCAATCCGTATCAAAACTGCCTTTACACAGACACACCCCTCAGCTTGTCTAGACAGTCATAAAAAAGAAAAAGTAGTGGCCAGGTTCGAACCCAGGATACTATACATCATAGTCAAGGTACTGAACCACTAAGCTATGACAGCAGTACCTATAAATGCAATAATAGCAAATATATAGGAATGAATACAAACTGGAGCATGACAATGCAGGTTTAGTGAAGTTGATACAATTCCAAAATAGCCAATCACAGATATGTGCGGGAAAAAACGGCCTATATAAGCCCCATAGGCAGGAATACACAGCATAAACGATTGTAGAACTGACTTGCAGCCAGAATGACAGGAGTAGGTGAGGGTAGTTGCTTTCGACCACAGAGGTGGGGCGTTGAAGAGTCCAGGTACATGGTCTGGCTCCTAGTCCACAATCATGAGGCCCAACTCATGCAGGGCCAGGTCCTGTGGGGAGCATATAGGGCTGAGGCATGGGACCGGTTGGCTCATGATCTCACCAGTGCCACAGGGATTCCAAGGACTGATGAGCAGGTCCGTCACCACCATGCGAACCTGAAGAGATGCAAGCAGGACCAATTGAACCTTTGGATCCAGGAAGCCCGGCAAATGCCCAACGCCCCACTACTGAGTAAGTTACATTTAATTATGTATGTAAGAAATTAAACTAGCTGATATTATGGAGATGTGTATTCCAATATTACTTCATTTATATTACAGCTGCAGGTGTCCGTTCTGTGAACCGCAGAGCCTATGGCGATAGGCTGGTGCGGTTACACCACCAGGCAGGTCAGTAATCCACTACCAGTAACTGTAAAGAAAAATAAAAGTATGACAGTTAGCAAAAGAGTGCAGTGTAGTCACTAAGTAATAAAATGTGCAAGTAACAGTGCAAAAGTGTTTGCAAGTATCGCTTGATTACAAAAGTGTGTTGCAGTCTGTAATCCAAACAGAAAAATGAAAATGTCTGACATAAATTCTGAAATAAAGATGCCCCACCTGTAAGAAAATAGTACACAACCTGCAGCAGGCTGAAAAGTACAGCTGCAGAAGATGATGAAATCACTTGTGTGAAATATATCCCTGTTGAAATACTGAAACATGACAGAAGTGAGACTGCTGGAAAGGATTGTAATAACTACAGGTAAAACATGTCAATAAAGCCTAGAAGTAAGTACCATCCTGAATAGTAAAATGAAAACAAGTGAGAGAGTGTGAGAAAGTGTCATGAATCCAGCAATACAGTAGTAATAACCCCTGAATAAAGTATACTGCAGTCAAGACAGAATGAAATGCATGTGAGAATCAAAACCAAACGGCGAAATCTGTTCAAAGTGTTGCTGCATCTGGAATGTGTATCCCAAAATCTGGATATGTTGCTCTCAGTCTGCAATATGCAGATAGTATGATTGTCTGATATACCAAACATCCACACCTGTCTATAGCTATATAAAGCAAATGTAGCAGGATGATGTAGCTGAACAAAGCTAGATATGAATGTGTATGAAGAACAATAAAATGTATATTGATGTTGCAGTAACAGTCCTATCACCAAGTTGAAGTAGTTATCATATAGGAAACTGTAGTTAGAACAGTAGTGTGTATATATGTGCAGCTATTAGAAATGTACAGCATATGTATTGGTATTCGAAGGTGTTAATATTATTTTCTTCACCCCACCCTATAACCACATATAACCCATTCCACGTGAAAATGTTATGTGCAATCACAATTAACACCCCTGGACATTTGTCCTGTTGGGTCATATATATTTGCATGTCCGTTGATGCATCTGCCCTGTTCATACATCTAAACCTGATGGCCTGTTGCCATCAATCAACCCGGCATGTTGTTGGACTGTGTATTGCTGTTCAAATTATGCATGTGTTATGCTCGCTGTTCAATGGTGTGAATATCTGGGTGTTTGGTTAATGGGAATACTAATGCATGCTGTTATAACTAATTGTGAATGGTATTATATGTCACTAACCCAAACTGTCATGACATAATGCAAAACATAGGACGACAGGGAAGGCAGGTTCCAGCGGACCCACCTCTCCCACCTCAGCTGGCGAGTGCACCTGGCACTACTGCCCAGTCTGGACCCTCCTCCGGTGGCCCTGAGCCACCTGCGGGTGGAAGCGCTGCAGGAGATGGGGCTCGTCTCCCCTCTGCAAGCGTGGCCGGAGGAGAACCGCCACTCACCCTCCGTAGCGTCCGGACTGTGGTGCATAGGGAGATCCGGGACTCTGTTCTCGAGCCCCTATGCCAGCTTGAGGCACAGGTGGCACAACTTACGGGCATGCCTGTTGCCCGGCCTACACCACCCCCAGCACAGCCCCGTCCTGGGCAGTGAAGGAACAATGGCAACTGCCTATGGGTGGGGATATCAGTTCCACCATTGCCATCTGTGGGCTCATGGGCTCTGGATATCCAAACCTCCGTCCCCGTCAATTGTGTAACCCCCCCCACACGTGTCTTACACCGCCCCTGTATGCATCTTGTTTGTCTTGTCTGTTTACCTATCCAACCTACCTCCCCAGCTATACTGACTTCCTTCACCTGACATACCACTCTCACCTGAAAAAAAAAAAGAAAAAAAAAGGGCACTCTGTACCCACAAAAAAATTACGCCCCATACATAGCTGCCCATTCCGCACATGTCTGCTGGACATGGAAACTATCAATTACAATTGGCTGTACAACAAGTATTATTGTTGTCCTGACACCTCTCTCAGGGGTGGAAGGTTTCAAATGTCACACCAAACTACATACATATGCACAGCTGTTGCTGATGAAGAAATGGGCAGCTATGGGCCTTACCTATATCCCTCCTGCAAATCCCAAGCTTGTTTCCCTACTGTCTTACCCTCTTTGTGACCCCTTTTTCACCACTTTCCTGTCTCCCCATTTTCATTTCTTTCAAAGAAAATAGCGCGGGTGTGCGCTAGTGTAAGCACTGTTAAGCGATTGTAAGCGGGTGTGCGCATGTGTGCATGGAGCTTTTGGATTACTTTTGTATTTTACTTTGTTCCAGTTTGCTGCCTGGTACTATTTCCACCCTATTCCAGGAGTGGAAGCATAGAGGAGGATTACGTAGCTTGCTTTTTGTTTTTCTTTAGTTGGTTTTGTTATTTCTCAAGTATGATGTCTGAATCTACATGTGAGCAAGCTAGTGACTTTCCGAATGCAACGCCGGAACTACTAAGACCCGAGAATTCAGAAGTTAGGATGGTACCAACATCTGATAACCAGCCAGCAACAATTACTAATTCAGATGAACGGAACAGTAAGAACTATTCATTCGACTTACTATTAAGTAAGTTAGAAGCAGTGTTAGCACGAATTGACAGGTTGGAAAAAGTAATAAGTATTTTATTACCTACTAATATAATTCCAACTAACAACACTGACTGCATTTACAACAATACCTCTAAAGTCTCTATTATGAAACCTGGGTTTGACACAGTTCCTTTACAACATCGTACATTACAAGGAACATTTCTGGATAAAGAAAATGTAACTATAAATGTTTCGGGGAGCAACACTGTTGATAATTCTATGTCCTATAATGGTCCGAATATGATTTTGCGAGCTGAACAGCGACCTACCAATTACAAGTCGAGCTTGGGTGCACCAGACGTCACGACTGTAGTAGAGTTAGGTAGCACTAACCAAGTAAGGCAGAGGAGAATTCCAGCCGACGACGATTTTCTACAGACAACACAGGCAACTTTTATTGTGGATAAACCTGACTCTTCACGGTCGCGTGAACCTAGTATACTGGTTGTACATCAAAGAGACATTTTTCCAACTACTGCAGAGGATTTATCTAGCGACAATGTTCCGAATAAAGGGACTTTTGTTCAATCCATTTTAAACACGCCAACTTTAAATATGTCAAGGGTAGCAGGAAACAATGCGTACGAACCAGCATTGGTGAGTGGTAACAAGCACACTGTACCTAACTATTCTAAATGGATTAACAATAACCCTACGTTCAATAATGAACAAACGACATTGAATTTACCAAATGATAACGTTGACTTAGAATTTTTAAGTAATTTGAAAGAGTTTGATAGTACATTGCTTAAAATCAAAAAACTAAAACTTGAAATCGCATATTTTAATGAATGCTTAACTAGGAAAATAGTGTCCAAAGGTTTAAGGCACTTTCAATATCCTACAGGATTAATTGCTAATTCTGAATTTCATGTTGAACTGTGTAATATGTATGACAGGCATGGCTTTGACTTATTGAAACTTATGTGTAAGCATTATGCTTTGCAAATTGAACAGCTGAACAGTGAAGCGATAATACTTGATGATAGGATTAAAACTGACATGAGATTTGAGAGTCACAGTTTTGAATACAGTAAACTATTTAAGAACATTGACACACACTTGGTCAAATTGCAGGCCATCAAATCTAAGAAACTTGAAAGGGACTCCAAGGCATACAAGGAAGGCTTTGCATACCCTAAACCCCACAGTAGTCAGGTTTGGAAGGGCAAAGGTAGCATACGTGGGAATGGAGCTAATATGAACTTAGCTAGTGCAGTACCCCATGACCACAACAGTTCACCCGATAACAATAGATACGGGAGTGAGGAACAGACTGTTTTTCAGGACAGTATGACAGCTGAGCCACACAATGAACTGCATAGGAGTGAAAGGTTGCTGAATAAAAATAACACAGACACCCACCTGGGATTTTCATCACGAACAGGGGAATTTTTTAGGAGCACGTCCCAAAGCACAACGCCAATGCCAGAACCATCATTATCTGTTGAGGAACAACCGTTAGTGGACATTATAAATTCCCCCAGGTATCACGATTTTGTATTGGAGACAGAAGAGTTTGAGTTGAGTTACGAAAATATACACCATGGGCCCACTATTATCACTAACACAATAGGTGATTTCAATGTTTACAATTTTACTAGTGTTGACATCTCAGTTGAAATGGCGGATTTGATGGCTAAAGGTTTAACTTATGTACCTGGACACTATTTCGATTTAGTTCAAGCTTTAATTGATGTCAAGCTTTTCACACGGAAACTTAACTTTAGGTTGATGATGGGAGGGGAAGCTTATTTAGTGGACAACAACAAATTACATGTTTCCAGTACGTTTAACCCTCCCTTACATCCACTGTTAGTTATGTTTGAATTAATGTGTGAACTTGATATCAGGCGGCATATAAAGAACCGTAACACCAAGCTAACACACAGAAATAGTGAAGAATTAGAAAATATTAGGTTTCTCCAAATGAATAACCTACGTATATGTAAACCCGATAAAGGCGGAGGAGTTGTAATCTTTGACAACAATGATTACTTCATACGTATGTTATCAGTTTTGGACACTGAAGCCTATGTTCTGAGTTCTAAAAATGAAATCAATACCGCCTATCAAGTAATCAAAGACCATCTGGAAGAGATGTACATTGAATGTAGGATTAACCAAGAACAGTACATTTACATGACCACGCTTCACCCCAGAATTCCATCCTTATTCGGGATACCAAAAATACATAAGAACACGAATAACCCGCCTATGCGTCCACTTATAGATAGCCGTGGATCACCCACCTATGCTTGCGCAAAAGTTGTTGACCACATCTTAAGGAAATATGTCATCATGGAGCCACAGATCTGTAAAGATTCATGGACATTTCTATCTAAAATCAATGAAATACACTTTGAAGCACACCACAACCTGCTGACAATAGATGTTAAAGATCTATATACCAGTATTCCCCTGGATATAGCTATTGAATGGGTCTGTGACAGGTTAAGAGCTAGGGAGGCTAGGAGTGATGAGATTTCATTGGTAGCAGAACTACTGGACCTCACACTACCTAGGAACTTCTTTATGTTTGGCGACAACTTTTATTTGCAGAAGGTGGGAGTAGGGATGGGTTCACCGTATGGAGCTAGCGTGGCCAATCTTGTAATGGCACAATGGGAACATCTTTACATCTTGAACAATCCTACATTTTCTGACCAGTTGGTCTACTACACCCGGTATTTGGATGATATTTTCATTCTCTTTAATGGGAATGAACAACATGCTACTTCATTCATTGAACATTTGAATAATTCCACTGATTTCCTTACTTTTACCTCTTCGTTCAGTAGTACTGAGGTGGCATATTTGGATATTCTTTTAACTAAAGACATGAATATGGCATGTTTCACTGAAAATATATAGGAAACCACTTTATTCCAACACTCTACTACATTTCACAAGCTGCCACCCTTACACACAAAAACGTGCAGTAGTGAAAGGACAGCTTGTTAGAGCAGCGAGAATTAACAGTAGAGAAGTAGATTTCATAGAAGAATGTAACACACTTAAAACTATGTTTCTTAGTAGGGGTTATCCCTGTAGTTTACTTAATGAACTTATAGATGAGATCACCACCAAGAGGAACAACAATTTTTATGTGCCACTTCTGCAAATGAGAGCGATAGAGAGTATGGTTACAGCAGTAAGTTCAGTGAGTTCTGGGAGAGTAGACAGGTCAGAAATTCCTAGATTTATCACTACATTTTCAGTTGACAGTACTACTTTGTGGGAAATTATTCAGAATAACTGGCAACTATTTGGGGTAGACTCGACCATATCGAACAAATTAGGACCCAACCCTTCAGTGACATACAGAAGAGGTAGGAACCTTAAATCTTGGTTCGAAATGAAATCTACGCTGGTGAGAACCCCAGGAATGTTTAGATGCCACAACTGTAATTATTGCAGGTTCATTATAGAATCAAATAGATTCAAAACGAACAAAGGTGAATTCAAACTTAAACATAGATATACATGTAATTCTAAACAGATAGTATATTTAGCTATATGCCAAAACTGTACATCACTGTATGTAGGGAAAACTGAACGCAAATTCAAAGACAGAATTCTGAACACCAGTATGCTATCAGGAAGCAAAAGTCAACAAATGCATTAGCCAAACATGTATTGGAGAATTCAAATCACCAATTTAAATTCATTGGTATCGACCAAGTTCAACAAGATAGTAGAGGTGGCCCAGCCTCATTAAAATTACTAGCGTTGGAACTGGGATGGCAAATTAGGTTGGAAACATACCACCCTCCAGGGCTTAATGAAACATGTTCTATAGGGTGCATACTTAGTCTACTTAGTTTAAATAGATAGATATGTAACAATATTAAAACATCCCTAATCAATTTGTTAAGGTCTGTTTAGAACATAAGACAAAGTTATAGTTCAACAAGTTATTACAATAATATGGAATGTAAACCAAACGTAATGGAATGCACATTTGTGACTACTTCCAATAACACTGTTATGTGAGTTTTAGATTTTTGACTTTAGAAGGATTTGTATTCATTTACATGTAATACATACACTTTGACATATTTTATATTTATATATATGGTTATTTTATATATATGTTTTATTGGTATGACTTAGTCAGTAAACAGGATGTTTATTGTAAGATGTTCTATTGCAATTTATGTAATTATGTCATGATTTTTAGTACTAAATGTATTTTAGCTACTGTTGCTTTAAATATGTAATGACTGTTCGTTAACAATGATCAACTAATCATACTTTTAGTATAAGTTAGGTGTGTAACTTGATGAGTTTACTCTGAAGAAGTCTGCCTTTAGTAGCAGATGAAAAGCGCTTAAGAAATAAACTCTTTTGGATTACTTTTGTATTTTACTTTGTTCCAGTTTGCTGCCTGGTACTATTTCCACCCTATTCCAGGAGTGGAAGCATAGAGGAGGATTACGTAGCTTGCTTTTTGTTTTTCTTTAGTTGGTTTTGTTATTTCTCAAGTATGATGTCTGTTCATACATCTAAACCTGATGGCCTGTTGCCATCAATCAACCCGGCATGTTGTTGGACTGTGTATTGCTGTTCAAATTATGCATGTGTTATGCTCGCTGTTCAATGGTGTGAATATCTGGGTGTTTGGTTAATGGGAATACTAATGCATGCTGTTATAACTAATTGTGAATGGTATTATATGTCACTAACCCAAACTGTCATGACATAATGCAAAACATAGGACGACAGGGAAGGCAGGTTCCAGTGGACCCACCTCTCCCACCTCAGCTGGCGAGTGCACCTGGCACTACTGCCCAGTCTGGACCCTCCTCCGGTGGCCCTGAGCCACCTGCGGGTGGAAGCACTGCAGGAGATGGGGCTCGTCTCCCCTCTGCAAGCGTGGCCGGAGGAGAACTGCCACTCACCCTCCGTAGCGTCCGGACTGTGGTGCATAGGGAGATCCGGGACTCTGTTCTCGAGCCCCTATGCCAGCTTGAGGCACAGGTGGCACAACTTACGGGCATGCCTGTTGCCCGGCCTACACCACCCCCAGCACAGCCCCGTCCTGGGCAGTGAAGGAACAGTGGCAACTGCCTATGGGTGGGGATATCAGTTCCACCATTGCCATCTGTGGGCTCATGGGCTCTGGATATCCAAACCTCCGTCCCCGTCAATTGTGTAACCCCCCCCACACGTGTCATACACCGCCCCTGTATGCATCTTGTTTGTCTTGTCTGTTTACCTATCCAACCTACCTCCCCAGCTATACTGACTTCCTTCACCTGACATACCACTCTCACCTGAAAAAAAAAAAAAAAAAAAGGTAACTCTGTACCCACAAAAAAATTATGCCCCATACATAGCTGCCCATTCCGCACACATGTCTGCTGGACATGGAAACTATCAATTACAATTGGCTGTACAACAAGTATTATTGTTGTCCTGACACCTCTCTCAGGGGTGGAAGGTTTCAAATGTCACACCAAACTACATACATATGCACAGCTGTTGCTGATGAAGAAATGGGCAGCTATGGGCCTTACCTATATCCCTCCTGCAAATCCCAAGCTTGTTTCCCTACTGTCTTACCCTCTTTGTGACCCCTTTTTCACCACTTTCCTGTCTCCCCATTTTCATTTCTTTCAAAGAAAATAGCGCAGGTGTGCGCTAGTGTAAGCACTGTTAAGCGATTGTAAGCGGGTGTGCGCATGTGTGCATGGAGCTAAACGGCAGTGCGCATGCGTGAGCTCCACGCAAACCAGTGCTAACCTGGTTACAACTGCTTAAAAGTGCCTTAGTCACTCTGATTGACAGGTCCTGTAGTCAGTTCAAAAGCAAAATAAAATCCCACTGTCAGTCCCGAACCCAGGACCTTGGAAATAGTAGTCTGTATGACCTACCACTAAGCCATGACTCTTATACAAGTGCATTGTGCTAAAATAAATATAACATGTAATAGTAGGGATGAATGTAAAGGGAATATAGGATGTGTAGTACACAAAGCATGTCATTTAGAATTACTGTCAAAACTACTGGATTCCCATAATAGTAGTGTGTGAACAGAAACAGCCATGGTAGTTGGTAGCTTGTAGGTAATAATGTCAGTTAATGTACATATATAAATGTATGTATATTTACATATATATATATATATATATATATATATATATATATATATATATATATGTATATATCTATATATATATATATATATATATATATATATATATATATATATAAATATATATATATATATATATATATATCTATATATATATATATATATATATATATATATATATATATATATATATATATATATATATATATATATATATATATATATATATATATATATATATATATATATAGTTGTAGGTGTCATTGTGCATACACACTTACTACAGGGAACAGGAGAGAGGAATGGAGAAATCTGAATCTACAACACATCCTGAATCATGAGAGAGATACTAACCTTTACACTCACACAACAGTGTCCACAGCATACCAGCATGGTCCCCGCCTTTACAATATGAAAGGGCAATGCCTATCTCACATACCCTTTTATAGCACTGTCCTGAAATCACAGTGAGAACTGCAATCAGTACACGACTGGCTGCATGCAATTAGCAAATGCTGGTTTACAGTTGGTGCAGAGGCCATCACATGGACCTATGCAGATACCTACAAAAGCATCCTGTACTAACACTCCACACATGCAATATGTTCATTGCACTGTCTGGAAGCAAACAGAGGGAGAGAGACAGACAGAGACGGAGAGAAAAAAAACAAAAAAAACACGCTACACACTGTGAGTCTAAGCTGTCAGCAGTGACAGTAGCAGCAGGAAGCAGAAGCAGTGGTAACGCAACCAGCTGCGACAAACACAGGTAATGCAAAGTAGCAGGTTAATAGTCTGCATACTGTGAACCCTCCAATTGTGTCATAGGTCTGTATCTATAGGCATGTCCATGTGATATGTTGTGTGTACGTAGTTCCACCAAAAGGGGATGACTATACATTACATGTCAATCAATGTTAGGCCATGATTCTGGCAGCAGTTGTATGTGCGTTGCCCTCAGCAATGGCTGTAGTGACTGTTTTGAAAGGTCAGCCAGGTTCAAAAGGCAGGATCAGCCCATCACAAAGGCAAACTGGCTGGGAACAAGTGTCTGCAGGTACCCGATATCACTGCATATGCATCCCATACTGAATAGTGCCATAGCTTAGCAGACCAGGCCAGTTATGCATATGATGTGGTAGTTCCCAGGGTCAGTAGAGGTGCCTCCTTAGTGGTGTGGGACCACTGTTGCTGTATGCCAGTGTCCAGGTACATATCCTGTAGTACGGCCAAGATCAATTATCAGTCATATATGCGGTTGTATGTCCTCTTGGAGTGCATGTAGCACACATCCAGGGATACCATCAGGTCACAGTGATGCTGTGTGTTCTGCTATGCTGAGGACAGCCTTCACCTGGACATGTGAGATGATAGGGAGGTTACATACAGCTGTGATAAGTATTTCAACTGGTGGGGGAGAAGGAGGGGGGATACGTGCACTGAACCTGTCTGCAAGAATGTTGCCAATATCTGTGTGTTTGGTGAATGTTAAGTAGGTGTGTATTAACGCAGAGCATATCTGAGGCATTTGGTCCATATGTGTAACATAACTGAAGAAGGCCTTGTGGTTATCCATAGTGTTTGTGGCCATTTCCCTCCCAGAGTAGGCCGTGGCCGTTGTTATGAGAGACTGTAGCGTAGTACCAGTGCTGACCACAGATGCCTTCCCTTAATGTGAATCTGCTCTGTCCTGCAGTAGCCTCCTGCTATTTTTATACAATCTGCCTCTGTCTGGGGTCCACCGGACAGGATGACTAACCTTTGTGCATAGGGTCTGGGTTAGAAATGTGTGTGCAAGTTCCATGCAATCTGTGGGATGTCCGTGGTAAGCATTTGCAAAGGGGTCAGCAGTGTGGGTTGTGGCTTCCACTGGCCCAGTGTGCTGCATGGATACCATCTCAGTCCTAACAAGTGAATAACTGTCTAATCACATAGATATCAAAGTAGTCTACTGTGCTGGTGGTGGTGGTGGGATATGTATATCCAGGCCGAGAAACTTGTGCCCACATCACACTAGTGGATGGCGTCCCACATACAGTACCTTAGGATGAACCCCCAGAGTGAGGTTGTGCATTGGACCTGTCAGTGTGTGCTGACCGATGGGGCATGCTACTATGTTGTGTGGAATGTGGCAGGTATTGTTGCACAGGTGTTGGCTGAGCACTGATATCTGACCATGTACTTGTGTATCCACCACGAGACACACACATGCAACATATGGGAGTAGTAGTATATCACTACACATGAGTATCATGTATAGTATGTGTGCCATATATTGCTGACATAGTCTGCTGATATCCTGTTTGTGTTCTCTTCCAGGGAGATGGCGCGTCAGCGTAATCCCGCCTACTCTGCAGTGGAAGATGAGGAGATACATCAGAGTCTGGTGCGGGAGTATGACATACTGTTTTCCCGCACCAGTCAGAATCAGCAGGAGAGGGCTGCACTGTGGCAAGACCTTGTCCGTAGGGTAAATGACATTGGCATGCATAATAGGACATATGAGCAGGTACGACATCACTGCAGTGATTTAATCAGAAATGTCCATCAGCGTGTGTCAGATATCCACAGGCAACAGGTTGCCACAGGAGGTGGGGTGGCCACACATCCCCCCTCACCAGACTGGAAGGGCTACTCCTAAGTGTTGTGGCTCCAGCCCCAGAACAGCAACAGCAATACACCTGCATCATGATGGAGGCTGGATCCACACAGCAGCATGACATGGAGCGTGCAGGTAATATGCCATATGTACACTTCACTGTTCTGTACACTGTTAGTTTATGCATGTGTAAGGTGTGTCCGTGGTATGTAGCTGTCATCATAGTATGTCATTATGCATGTGTGATATTGGCAATATCAGCAGCTGACGTGTGAAAGGCAACTGGTGTACTACTGCACTGTATCATATGCAGTATCAATGGCACAGTTGTGCCCACTGACATTAATCTCATTATTTCTGCAGGTCCCTCTGGGGTTACAGCAAGGCAGGCCATCCATGCTGGTGAGTGTGTTTAACAATACCTATAATAGTCCTAATAGTGCTAGTAACAGTAGTGTAACTCAGTAGTTCTCTGTGTGTATACTGCGGGGTGTGCATGTGTACATGTGTGCAGGTGTGCCTGTGCCCATGTGTGCATGTGTGCATGTGTGCATGTGTGCATGTGTGCAGGTGTGCCTGTGTCCACGTGTGCATGTGTGCATGTGTGCATGTTTGCCTGTGTCCATGTGTGCATGTGTGCATGTGTGCCTGTGTCCACATGTGCATGTGTGCATGTGTGCATGTGTACACATGACCACGTGTGCATGTGTGCATGTGTCCATGTGTGCATGTGTGCATGTGTCCATGTGTGCATGTGTCCACGTGTGCATGTGTGCATGTGTCCACGTGTGCATGTGTCCACGTGTGCATGTCTGCATGTGTGCATGTGTGTCTGTGTGCATGTGTGCATGTCTGCATGTGAGCATGTGTGCATGTGTGCCTGTGTGCATGTGTGCATGTCTGCATGTGTGCCTGTGTCCATGTGTGCATGTGTGCCTGTGTCCATGTGTGCATGTGTGCATATTTTCATGTGTGCATGTGTGCATGTGTGCATAAGTGCATCACTGGTAACATTGTGTGGACACTGTAAACTGTGTTTCCTGTCTTCCTCCCACAGGTTCTGGTGCTGCTCTGGTGTCCTGCAGCAGGGAACCTGAATCTGGTGCCACAGGTACTGGTAATGATGATATCTGTGTAATGGTACAGGAAGGTGTGTCAGGGTCTGCCATTGGTCAGCCAATTGACAGTACACAGCTGTCAACCCCATCATTGCGCACAGTCATCCTGCCAGTACATCCTTTGTCACCATTGTCCCTAGGTGATGGACAGGATACAGTGGGCATTGACCAGGGTAATGTGGTATCTGTGGCACATGCTTCCCCACACAGCAGCCATTGGCAGGGTCCTACGATGGTACCACACAGACAGTTGCCCATGGGTTCTCGTGGGAGCATCCGTGGGTGTACTGCCTCTGGCAGACGTGCCCAAAGAGGTCTGTCAACCTCAGCTATGCTTTGGGCTGTCATGCAGGCACAGTCGCTTATGGAAAGGTACACCAGACAAGGTCTGAGGGAGCTGAGAGCATGTTGCACAGCCATGACTGACAGTATGCATGACATCGCGGATGCTATCCATAATTTCACCGATGTCATAGACAGACGTTGTGAGGACATATTACAGCAGTTCCACAACCAAATGTCCACGAGTCAGGGCAATGGTGGGAGGTTGCGGTGTCGACGTGGCTGTATGCCAGCAACAGCAGCAGCTGGCAATCGGCGTGGACGACAACAGGCCCGTGCATGCCCCCATAGTGCCAGCAGCAGCCCCAGCAATGCTGTGTCTGTCCTGTCATCGGAACGCCCCAGGAGACCACGTGCACATGGCTCTGGACAGTCCCAACAGGGACCTGTGTCCAGTCAACACACTCCCGCTTCTGATGACAGTACCCAGTCTGGCTTAGTACTGGATATGGTCCGTAGCACCCCTGCCAGGCACAGGTACCGTGTCCGTACCCACAGACACTGATCTGTATGACCTGCCAGGTGTAGTCTGTGGCTGTCCACAAACCTCTGTATATGGCAGCCATGAGGTGGAACTGTGTGCGTGCATACACACATGCAAAATGTTAACACCTAGGGTGACCACATACATGCACACACTGCACCAACAGTGCCCCACCCTGTACTGCTGCCCCTCACCAACACACATACACACACATGTCAATTGGTGGTATCAGTAGCAGACTCAGGCATACCTAATTCACACCCTGTGCATATGATGACACTGTGCCACCTCCTGCAATCTCCAACATCATTGCGGGAACAGGTAAACACGTTGCTGATGCACAGGGTGACTACATAGAAGTGTGTTAGTAGTATCATGTTGGTAACAGTGCAGTGTGCTGATATGACTGTGTGTATATCCCAGCATGCCTGTTGCAGTAACCGTATGAATGTCCTGAATTGTTATCTGCACCCATAGTACGTACCAAAGTGTAACAGCTGCACATAATTACATGCCGGTGGTAAGGATGTCAACAGATAGCCGCATACATGGGTAGCACAGGGGGGAAGCTAATGCAAGTAGTGATATGCAATGGTGGACATGTACAGTAATGGTGTCAAGTTATTAAGGAATTTAAAGCAGGATTTCTTTGATGAAAATGTAATGTTTATTACACTTGATATAATAGATTTGTTCTCGTCTATCCTGCACAAAGAAGGGATGGAATTATTCGAGGAAGCATTGATTGAATATGGAAAGTTTTCCCATAATGATTTTCGCTTGATCTTGACCTTGATGGATGTTGTTTTGACAAATAATTTCATACATTATGAGGGAGAGTTTTTCAGGCAAGTACAGGGGGTTGCGATGGGCGCACGATGTGCGCCCACCTATGCCAATATTATTCTGGATATTTGGGAACAAAAGTTTATACTTAATTCCAGGTTTAAAAAGTGTTGGAAATTGTATAAGCGTTACCTAGATGATATATGCTTGTTATGGATTGGTACTGAGAAGGAATTTTTTGTCTTTTTTGATTATCTATCTGGTACTACCAGCTTCCTCAACTTCACCTTCAATATAAATAAGGATTGTTTACAGTATTTAGATATTTTTGTAGGGAAGAAGGAAGGGAAGTTCTTTTCAAAAGTTTATCGAAAAGATAATTATTCGAATTCCTATTTGTCCTATTTTAGTGCACACCCTCACCACCATAAAAAAGGTATCATTAAAGGGCAGTATGTGAGGGCTAGCAGAATGTGCTCCAGGAATGAAGATTTCCTAGAAGAATGTAAGAAACTTTATGGTATGTTCTTAGAGAGGGGTTACCCTGATGTATTGATTTCTGAAGTGGAAAAAGAAGTGGTGATTGGGAGGGCTAACAAATTTCACCCAATTTTAGGAACAGACGAAGTTGTGAACCCTGGGTCTGGTGTCGATTTGTTTGATAGTTCGAATAATTTGGTTTTGGATTATAATGGGGAAGCAAAATTTATTTTCAATTTAATTAAGACTGAATGGCAGAAATTTGGTGAGTTCTCGGATTTGAACAGGCTCTTTGAACAACCTTTGAAATGTACCTTTAGAAAGGGAAGGAACCTCAAAAACTTCTTTGAAACTAAGGGTAGGGGTCATCTACAGAAGAAGGGTAGAATTGGGACCTTCAAATGTGGTAGTTGCCCCCAGTGCCCATTTATTTATGCCCGAGATTCAGTTCATATTCAGAGTAGGGATATCTTAGTAAAAAGTACTGAATATGCGAATTGCCATACAAGTGGAATTGTATATCTGAGCTTGTGTAAAAAATGCCAAGCTTTTTATGTTGGGAAATCCGAACGGAAACTTAAAAATCGGATCTATGAGCATAATTATGACATTAAAAATGGAAGTCCCAACAATGCTTTGGCTAATCATAAAAGGATATGCTCAGAAGCAGAATTCCATTTCTATGTCTTGGAAGTAGTTAAGAAAGATATTCGAGGGGGACCATGGGAAGATACGATCGAATACAAAGAACTGTTGTGGCAGTTACAGTTGGAATCGTATAACAAACCAGGTCTGAATAACATAGTATCCCTATTACCTGTGTTGAAATTGAGGGCTGCCAAATTGTGAGTGACATCTTATATATTAAATTTTAAAGTTGTTTTTATTTTAATTATGAAAATGTATGATTTTAAGAAATGGATTTATTAGAGTTTAACAATTTGTACTTATTAAGTAATATGTAGGACTTTTTTTATTAAGTTAGGAAGGTAGTATTCAGTTAATTTATATATAAAAGAATTCTCTGTATATGAGTGTAACATTTCTTTCTGTACACTAGAGGGAGTATGTGCAATGATAAAATGATATATCCCTAGGCAGATTTTTAACTTTTTTACTTTTATAAATATGTTGAGATTGTTATTTATATAGATGAATTTGTTTTAAGGTTCCTGGTAAATTTGTTGATTGTTTTGCTCTTGGTAAGGAGAAGGGTGCTTACAGTGTTTAATCATGAGTTTTTAAACAAAAATCTTTTTAGTTTGACTTAATAGGATTTGTATTAATTATTAGATAATTAATTACCAATTTGGTGTGGTTATTTGCTAATTGAGTTCATTTCATGTATATATAAGGCATGTTAAAATTCATTGGATTGTAGTGCATCTGAAGAAGTGTTTGAAATGAAAACGCAGGTGTGGAGACATAGCGTTTGTGCCTTGGAGTGTACTGTATTCATTGGGTCCAGCCGTTGTGGTAATAAAGATTTTTATAACAGCAAGGACTTTTTTTGCCTTCCTCCTCTAGTGCTTTTTTGCAAATGGTGTCAAGTTGCCCACAACGACTATGCAATGTGGATGTTTGCGCATGTTGATATGTGTGCAGTACCAATGTAATCCAAATCACAATTAACTATGACATAATATCAGTTCTACCATGGGCATCTGCACTGTGTATTCCTGGGTACATGTTGATAGTGCCTACATATTTGCATTGTTACTTACTGTTAGTGTTACCCCTTCTTTGTTGTACAATGAACTACTTCCAGCCCTGCTTACTGTAGCTTTGTTTGCATGCATGTTCGCTTGGGGTTCCCTGGAACACTGCTTACACCTGCAATGCAGAGTTACAGTGCTTCTGTGGACTCCTAGTGACATCTGCATAGCGTCATCTATGTCAAGTGTACACATGACAGAACTTCACTGTCCGTCCTGTTCGCATGTACGTTGCCTGTGACACATTGCACATGTCTTACCTGGCATTTACCCACGTGTGCAGTCATATATGCCAGTGCTATGAAACAGTAGCAGTACACCCACACATACACACCTTCAGTATGTTGTTCCCCATTGGCCCTATGTGTTGGTACTCACCATGGCAATCACACTACTAGGGTAGCATGTGCAAAGGTAACCTGTGAATCACCTCTATGGTCCAGTTGTGGTTTATGTGAGTCATGTGGCAATGTCACAGCTGCCACATGTATGCAGTCAGCCATCACCCTTGGCCAGGAACGTACAACACATGTGCGGGATGCCACCACATAGCCAATCTGGGGACTGAGCTCTCTGAACCCAGTAATGCCATACCCTGTCAGGTGGCATGTCATATTACAGTGACTACAATACAAGTCAGACATAGACACGCACTGACAGCATGCTGAACACACTGGGGCATAAGTGGGGACTCAGAATAGCATCCTGCCTGAGCATCACACACCTCTGCAGCTGGCACACAGGCATATGTTCCGTCAGAACAGAGCACATCAGAATAACATCCTGCCTGAGCATCACACACCTCTGCAGCTGGCACACAGGCATATGTTCCGTTGGAACAGAGCACATGCCACACATGGCATACACATCCCATGTGCCACACACTCACAGTCTGTAGGGCTACACAACACACCTGCTACAGATGTGTCAGGTACCTGTCTTGGGTGCTGCACTGGGGTCCCGCTCAACAGGCTGTATCTGGTGAAGGTCACAGTGATATGCCTCAGGGGCTCTATGGTCCACCACAGAACACATGCATACAGGTCAGTCACAGGCATGGACACATTTGACTCACTCATTGACCATGCCACTATGGATGACCTGAGACATATCTCCCTGGACTACATGATAGGGAACATAGAATGGATCTCTCAGCATGTGGCACGGGCCAGTATGAGCCTGATCTTGGTTGCCAACATACCCTCACCAGGTATGCTACCACAATATGTAGGAAGGGTGTTGTATGTCTACATTCTGCGCAGTCTCCAATGTCATTCATAGGGTATCTGCTGGCTGTCAACGTGTGCTTACATGCTAGGGAAGCCACAATGATGTGCAAGGGTCAGCTTGCACATGACACCCATGGCCCGATGTATATTGGCGAAGCTCCCTGATACACACACACTGCCTTATGCTGCAGGACATGGATTACATAGCCACCTCCGTGGGTATCACACAGGTTAGGACACTAACAGTGCTGCTACACAACACCAGCAGTGTACACCGCAAGATGCATGCACTGGACACTGTCCTCAGCATGGTGAACTGCAATGTCTGTGCAGTACCAGAGTCCTGATTCATGGCTCACAGGTGCAACCCATCACTGCCAGGTTATGCCTCATACCATGCCTGTCGTCCCCTACACATGTAACACACATGGACAGGGGGGTGGTATCCCAAGGCACCACAGATACACACACCTCCAGGTTGTTGGCACAGCACAAAGCATCAGGGCCTAATCATGTGCAGCTAACAGTGTGTCGGACTGCCATCTGGTTCATAGCCTGGCACACACAACCCTCCCATACACAGGAAAACCACCTATCCTCCATAACAACACTGGCAATATGACAGTCTCAAGAACTGTCTTTATATGGCTGGACTGAATCCAGCCAAACATTGTGCGTGAGCATTACTGTAGCTGCAACACACTAGTTGAAGGGTTCACAGCATGTGGTCACTGAATTGCAGTAGAATGACATGTTACCACTCCCACAACAGGTGGGAACATGCAACACCTGTACATCGACTACATGTAGACTATATGGCCCAGACCAGATGTGTATCCCCTGCTGTAGGTATTTTACCATATACACCCACACTGTATAGACACATACAGCATGCGGCCCCTGCACAGTAAGACACAGTCATATTGTTATACATTGCAAATACCATTTATCCACTCGAGGCACGTGTCAGACATGGTAACTACTGCAGGTCACAGGTATTTATGTGTATGTGTCACACACATACATCATGTGTGCAATGCCATTGCTGGTTTAGGCAATGGCATGCATTGTTATGCACAAAGACCCACATAAGGTCATAATGTGTGACACAACCACACGTGGCAGTTGTGGGTTACCAAAACATACCTATCTGTACTCTGACAATGGTAATAGACCCAGTAGCAGAGCGCACTATTGGCATTACTGGCCAAGTAGCCCTGTTTGGCTGTGCTGATAGTGTGGTGACATCCCCTGTGTTTACTGGGGGAATATGCAGCATCTGGTCTATTGTAGTATTTGCCAAAAGGATCTGTTCTCTCACACTTGCATTTACACACACCTTACTACCCCCACACACACACGCACACTTGCCATTTGCAGTATTCATACCCCTACCTAACTAAGTCACGACACATGAGAGAGACGCATTAGCAAAGCGCACTATTCGGATTACTAGATGGTTCCTCTTCTCTGGCTGTACTTATAGGGTGCTGACATCATCAGTGTTTTGAAAGGGTAACGTGCATCAGGTAGTGTGATCTCCTGATTGCCAAAACTAACATGTTTTTCATACAGAAATGCACACACACAAACTCCCCACATCCAAACTTGCCACTTGCAGGTTTCAAACCCCTGCTTAAATATGCTATGGCACTTGAGAGTGACGCTGTAGCAGATTGCGCTATTCTGATTACTGGCAGATGTCTCTTCTCCAGCTGTATGTATAGGGTGCTGTCATCATCACTGTTTGGAAAGGGTAATGTGCATCATGTAGTGTGATCTCCTGATTTTTAAAAAGCACATGTTTTTCATACAGAATTGTACACAAACAGAGTCCCCACATCCAAACACACACACATTCCATTTACAGGTTTCAAACTCCTATCTAACTATATTACGACACTCGAAAGAGACGCATTAGCAGAGTGCGCTATTTGAATTACTGGGAGGTTTCCCTTCTCCTGCTGTACTTATAGGGTGCTGACATCATCCGTGCTGAGATAGGGGAATGTGCATCCTGTAGAGTGCTTTCACAGATGACAAAAGGGACATCTCCCTCACGCAGACTAACCCCCTCCACACACACTGAGCATTTGCAGGATTCAACCCCCTACCTAACTATGTTATGACACTTGAGATGGACGCATTAGCAGAGCTCGTTATTTGCACTATTGGGAGGTTTCTCTTCTCCTGCTGTACTTATAGGGTGCTGACATCATCAGTGTTTAGAAAGGGGAATGTGCATCCTGTAGTGTGTTCTCCTAGTTGCCAAAAGGGATATTTCCTTTATATAGACTTGCACACACACTAACCCCCTCCACACATACTGGGCATTTGCAAGATTCAAACCCCTACCTAGCTATGTTATGATACATGAGACGGATGCATTAGCAGAGTGCGCTATTTGCATTACTGGGAGGTTTCTCTTCTCCTGCTGTACTTATAGGGTGCTGACATCATCAGTGTTTAGGAAGGGGAATGTGCATCCTGTAGTGTGTTTTCCCAGTTGCCAAAGGGACATTTCCCTCCCACAGACTTTCACACACACAAACCCCACTCCCCCACCCACACTGAGCATTTGCAGGATTCAAACCCCTACCTAACTATATTATGACACTTGAGGGAGACGCATTAGCAGAGGACACTACCCGAATCACTGGGCATCTGTTTTGCACCTGCAGTATTTATAGGGTGCTGACATCTTTATTTCTACAGAGATATGTACATGTAGTACTACCTGTCAGGTGGGGGATAGCATATATATGCATTTGCAGCCACCTACGTCAGGGTCAGATATGCACATCGTACTGGCAGGTTATGTTCTATGCCATGCTTTGTGACCACAGGACCTGTAACACACAACACAACCAGTCCAGAACACCACACCCACATCCAGGACACACACTTAGCTTCCCTGGGAACAGTGCCGGGATATGCAGGTGTTCACATACACCATTCCAGTTGTTAACATCAGGTACAGGCATATTGTATGTGAGAACTACTCAGGCCTCTACCACTTTACCCTACAGCCACTACAATTTGTGGGTCCATGTGCTATGGCAGAACCACACACCACAGCCACATGGGGGAATACATATTGCACCTGTCCATCTGCAAAGTGGGTACTCACTGTTCCACACCAGAGGTAGACCACCATTGTTGATATCTGACCATACCCACCTTTCCCTGGACATCCATATCCCATCTCCACCCCCAGGCAAGGTTGTCACTGCACACAAACTGTATTTAGCACAAGCAGACTCTACACTTGTGAAGACTGGGGTGGATGACTTCAGAGGACCCATGCTGGGGGACTATACTGGCCACTCAGCATAATCCTTGACAATTGCATTCTATGAGCATGTGTACGGTTTGCATTGATCATGCTATCCCACATATACCCATGACTGCTCCACAACAAGATACCTGTCAGGTGTACACCAGCCATATATGAGCCGTACAACAGACAGAGTGAGCTAATACATTGCAGAGCTGTAGCTCACAGAGGGAGGACATCTGTGAACAGTTCTGGCATGGCACGGCACTTCATTCACACATAATCATTACAACACAGTGTTGACAGTGGAATTGTCCAGAGAATGCAGATAGGGCTCCCCTCAGTCTGTTATTAATGGACACTTACTGTTAGAGATCCTCAGCAACCCTCTTCCAGCACACACCGACAACATGGCTGTGGCTTAGCACATTCAATCCCTGGGACCTCCATGGTGCCCCTGCTTGACAGAGGCACAGCTAACTAGCCTCACATGTTGCCTTATGTGACCTACTTTACATTGGCACAGTAGCCTACTGTACTGGGGATACAGATGCCAAGCACACTCTGGCTGAGCTGTCATTTCCTAGGGCAACAAGCCTAGTATTGACCTCTACACCCATATGTTCAATTGTCGAATGCACAATATTTGTTGTGCTGTTCTACTGTTTGCAGGTCTTTATTGCCATAGCATTCCCTGTTCCAATGACCAACTTGTGTATCTGTGGAAGATGTTTGCATATGACGGCGATCCACTATATCACTTATGTCTCTGTAGTCATTTACTGTGTGCACTGGGCAGATTGCTGTGTTGTGGTTGGTTCCTGGACTGACACGTACAAATACCAGATATGTGTGGCCAACTGCTAAACGGAGATATGGCCTAAGTGTGTGAGCATGCCCAGTTCAGCCTTTACATGGCATGTTGTCTGACATATGCCTCATTTATCAAAGTGTGCGAGCATGCCCAGTGTGAGCTTTCCATATTTTGCACTCTGAAGTCCGTCAAACACAAACCCACGCACGTTAAAGCTTGCACGGCCCAACACAATGTCAGGAAACAAACAAAGGCCAGCAATACGATTCCCAAAGCTTTATTGGCAGTAAATTAGGTGCAACCATAACACCATAGTACTCTCACAGCAACATGTATCACGAAACCTCAAACTAGTTTCGGTAAAGCACCTTCATCAGTGAGAACAAATAGAAAAGACCTTCTCCATAAAAAACACTCAATATATATATATAACAGTAGCCAATAGCAAATGGCTTTCACTTAACATTCACAATTGAAATTTAAAGTGTGCAGCACGTATAACATAAATTAATAGATTGCATTTCCCAACAAAGTCAGTATGCAGGGTGAGATATTTGTCAATATTCCAACCATGGATATATGGCAAAAAGGTATAACATACATTGAAAATAGAATATATATAAAACTAGATAGGGCCCAAGGGATACAGTGTGTAATTCTATATGTACATGGTATGAATTATAGATGGTCATTCAGTCCAGGTGGAAATAAAGCACCCAGATGTATAATCCAGTATTTTTCTTTGTTACTAAGAATACTTTGCCAACCCAACTGATTGTGTCTATTCCCCTGAATCTTGTCAATGACCGTGAACATAAATTTAGCAGATTTATGTTTAATGTAATGTTGGTATAGGGCATTACTAACTTTATGATTCCGAATATCACTGCGATGTTCACCTATTCTGATTCTTAAGGAACGTGAAGTCTTACCTACATAGAAAGCTTGACAATGACATGTAGCTAAATAGATAACCCAACTAGATGAACAATTGGCAAAGATACGAGTATCAAATATCTTGCTAGTATTGGCACTAGAAAAATGTTTAGTTTTATTGACATTGCCACACGAAGAGCAATGGCCACAAGGAAACGTCCCCAATAGTTCGTCCCCAGTAATGGTCAGTTGCCTATACGTGGCACCCCCACTGTCCCGATGTTTATAGTGGGAAAATAATGTGCCTAAAGTTTTGCCCCTCCTATAGGAAATGGAACATTGTGGGGTCAATATATGACGGAGATGATCATTAGCCAATAATATATTCCAGTTATTGTTCAATATGTTTCTAACTAGTTGATGGTTTTTCCCAAAAGTAGTAATAAATCTAATGGTTTCATCTGTAGTACCATCCTTCTTTTTGTATTGTAATAAATCAGATCTCTCCTGTTGATCTGTCCACACCCTTGCTCTAGAAATTTCCCTATTTGAATAACCTCTATCCAAATATCTCTTGTTCAAATCCTGTTTAGCCTCCTCATAATCCATCTTGGAAGAATTGATATGTTTTATACGTAAATATTGTGATTTGGGAATGTTGCGGATGGTGTGACGTGGGTGCATACTTGAGGAGTGGAGTAATGTGTTGAATTGTGGATATTTCCTATGTATTTTGGTGTTTAGGGTATTATCTTCATTACGATATATTGTAACATCCAAAAAGTCAATAATTGACTTATGATATGTTATCGAAAATTCAATACCCCAAATGTTATTATTCAAATGTTCAACAAACTCCAACAGATAGTCTATGTCCGCACGCCACACCATCCAGCAATCATCCAAGTAGCGCCTCCAAATGTCCATCTCAACCAAATAGATGTTATGCAGGGGATCGTAAATAAGACATTCTTCCAAATATGCCATAAATAAATTGGCATATATTGGGGCAAAAGAGGCTCCCATAGCTGTCCCTCTCAATTGCCAATAACAATCCCCTGAAAGAAAAAAACATTTTTGTTGAGGACATGCTCAGACATGCATACTAGTAAGGTGTTAAATCCTGGTGGATAGAGTTCGGCTTTATTAAGCCAATAGTCTAAGGCTTGCAAACCTGCCCAGTGTGGAATACTGGTATACAAAGATTTCACATCTAAAGTACACATGATCCAGTCCGGATCAAGTTGAGTATCAGCAATTATATTCAGAAATTCAGTTGTATCCTGTATGCGGGCTCTGACCATGGACAACAATGGCTTCAGATATTGCGTTAGAAATACAGATAGAGGTTCTGTAAGGGATCCATGACCCGACACAATGGGTCTCCCTGGGGGATTGGTAATAGATTTATGAATTTTGGGTAACAAATATAGAATTTGTTTCTGTGGGTCAGTAACTTGGAGATGTTGAGCCGTCTTCTGTGAAATAATTCCTTCTTGTAAAGCCTCTTGAATAAACTGATCAATATCTTGTTTAAATCGAAAAGTTGGATCCACCCCCATGTGCATATAGCACTTGGTATCAGACAATTGTTTGAGTCCTTCCTGTACATAATAGTCAGTATTGAGAACCACTACTGCGCCCCCTTTGTCCGCTTCGACTATGACAATTTTATGATTCTGTCTCAATTCAGAAAGTGCTTGTCTCTCAATAGAAGTAATGTTGTCCTGGGCTATGTTGGTATCATACTGGGGAAAATGTAAGTCCCTCAAGACTGCTTGTTGGAAGATCCCTACATTTTTATTCATGGGGGGTTGAAATGTTGATTTTTTAAAAATAAAATCAGTAGATCTTTGAGAAGAAGAATTACTTTGATCACTGAAAAAAATTTTTAGATTAAGTTTTCTACAAAATTCTAACACATCCACAGAAACTGAATAATGGTCAGAAAAAAAGCTGGGGACAAAGCCCATTCCTTTATTCAGAATACAATGTTGTTCCTTTGTAAGTACATAATCAGACAGATTTAAAACATTGTCATAAGGTTCAACTATTTGTTCAATAGTGCTTGAACTAGTCCTGTCATGGAATCTGTATTGATTTCTATTCTTGTGTTTCCTCCCCCCTCGGGATTGTCTAACATACCTAAAGGGAACTTAGATTGTGTTTTCTTTTTAAGTGGTGAGTGAACCATGGTGCCTCCCTCGCTATCAGTATAAGATGACTCCTCCCCTGATGTACTGGTATAACTCAGATCATTTTGTTTTAAAATAGACCTAGGTCTCTTCTTAGACCTTCCCCCACTCACCCCTGATCCCATATCCTTGAATCGCACACTCCTTTGAACCTGAAAGGGCTGACCCCTCTCATAGTCATTTACGTCCCTTGAAAAATTTTTAAGTTTTCTTTCTTTGACCATATTATCATAGGAAGTCAGTTCCCTGGACAGCCGATCAACACAAGCAGAATATTTGGAACTGGATTTATAATTTTGGCATTCCGTGCTTAGATCTTTGACCTCCCTGAGCAACAGATCCACTGTTCTCTCATAGTAATCTGATAAGATTTTAACAAATGCCATATAACCTTTCCTTAAAGCTTCATCCCATTCCTCTGTCAGCCTCTGTTCAGATCTGCCAACCAGTGGACGAAGCTTAATACAGAGACCTCTAGGTGCCAAATTTTTGTGTAAATAAGCTTTGAACAGTCTCAAATGCCAAATATTAGCCCTGAGGCCTTTAAGACCTTTTTCCAACTTGCGGAATGCCAAATCACAACCCCCCTCACTACTGAGGTTGTTCTTACTCTGGTTGTTGCTTGGGGTGTCTTCCAATCCAAATATGGCTATGTCCTCCCTATCAGCACACAACCCATGGAGTATTTGATCTAAATCCATCATAAAAAGCAATGTGCTGGGTGGCTACTCAGGGAAGAGACCCTATGTAATAATTCAATAGGTTCAGGGATCAAAAAAATGAGCCAGGAAGGTATAATATAGACCTAGGTTATTGATCATCTAATGAAATAATAAAAAAGTTTCATAGATCATCCAAATGCAATATATAGCAGACACCAAGGGTATGGAGTCACTAAACACTGTTCACAAATGTAATGATATTAATGTAACCTATAGTCTAATTCAAAAAATGAACACATGTAGATATCTAAACATATGACAAAGTGGTCTATAAGATGACACAAAAGTAAAAATGCATTCACTAATCTATATGAATATAGCATAGACCAAAGATGTGATTTCAATAAACAACAGACAAATTATATACTGATGAAATATTATGACTCAAATCCCAACATTAAGTGAACCCCTAAAGGGTATTCAAGTAATGATATTATGCAACTAATATAAAAAATATAGTTGAATAAAAAGTTCCAAAAAAAGGAAATGATGTTAACACTTGAAACACAGATCTTATGGGATTAGATAGGTGCTGATATCAAGTCACTATATAACTATAATGGTAGACCATGTGGTATAGAGAAGCAACGATAGTATTGTAGCAAATAGAATTTGCCATACAATATACATATATTATAAGTTCAAAACATCTTGATCCACTTCAAACCGGTCTTAATACCATATAAAAAGGAGAAAACATAGTCACGTCACAATACACGTGGCTGAAAAAGAATTTATAGTCAGTTCTGAACAGACATATAAAGACTAAAAATATATAGTTATAGTGGTAACAAAATAGCCAAGATACTATTTTTAAATGGCACTCTAGGGGATATGATATAAATCGGGTATAAAGCAAATAATCAGCTTATATAAACATATACCCAAATCAACAAAAAAAGTTGTATAAGCATCCAAGGGGTTGGGACACAAGGCCCATAGAGTTCAATGTATATTTATGTCAAGTCCCTATATAGCTTTAAATAAAGGACCTAAAATGTCACAGAACAAAAATCATGTTCCTTCACAATATGTCAGGCATAAATAGACCTTGAAATATACAAGTGTTGATCATAAAAAGTCTAATTAACATACAACCATTGCTATTCCCCCAATTGGAATGGACATATAACCCTGTGTCTAGATACTTATTATTGTTACTCAGTTACCTGAAAACTTATCATACAGTTCTCATACTTTAATCCCGACTGACTGTAATGTGAAAACATCATCATTTCAAATATGCATATAAACACAAAGAGCAATTAAGTGTGTGACTCCCTTATAAAAAGTGAATATACATGCCTTTCAAAATTGACCCGTATGTATGTGATCATGAGTCAATGAAAATACACAAAAATGCATGAATCATAAACATGAGTCAAAAAACCATGATGTTCACATATGTCCAAGTCTCTCAAAAGCGTTGGTCCAAAAGTAAATGACACTAGAGTTTGTCCAACATGTAGATTGCGAAATATATTATAAATTGTATCCACGTAGAGAAGAAAAGAAAACGCCCTATGATGAGGCTCTGAGTAAATTGTTCTAAGTTCCCAAATCTAAATGAAGTGTTGATGAAAATTTGTTATTTTACAGACAAAAATTGAATACTCATATATTCAAAAAATAGACCCCAAAAAAGAATGGTAAGTATAGAGTACACAAAAACAGTTGTATAAATAGTCGCCGAACCTCTATAGGCCCGATGTGCCTGAATAATGGCGTTTCACGATGTGATGGATTCACAAAGAAAACAAGTATTTATACAACATGAAAAAAATATAATCATATAAAGTTTTGATCCACGTAAAAGGAAAATGCCTTGTATTCAAATGCTCAATACACTATCAAAAATTGCCCCAAATACGATCTTTGTATGCAAATGTCAAAACAAATGATGAAACCAATGGAGGCTGGAAGCTCACGTTCCTAACAGTAAAATCCCACTGTAGAAACACCGATACTACATCCAACCAAAACTTTGTATTGTTCGTCGTAAAATCTTAGTAGGCCCAATATGCTTCCCTAGTGGCGTTTTTGCAAAATCCACATATAGGTTCCACAGCGTACTGAATCAAACGTAGTAATAAAGAAATCACGATCCCTGCTAAAGAATGTTCAAAACACACCATATGTATCCCTTAGCGAACTAAATGTGCCATCTATTGTGGTGAAAGTCCCGCTGTTTTGATATATAAAAAAACAGGTATATCCATGGCACACTGGTCACTATAAATACACTAGAGTTCAAAAATGTAAAAAACAGTCACCCATCCATACGACCATGAAATTGGAAGTGCAATCCGACGATAATCTTCGGTGAATAGAGAAAGTCCAAGTTACAAAAGGAGAGGAGTCATCTCGGCCAACAGCCAGGGAACCAGGCGCCAACAGCGAGGAGGAAACGTCAGTCAAACACAAACCCACGCACGTTAAAGCTTGCACGGCCCAACACAATGTCAGGAAACAAACAAAGGCCAGCAATACGATTCCCAAAGCTTTATTGGCAGTAAATTAGGTGCAACCATAACACCATAGTACTCTCACAGCAACATGTATCACGAAACCTCAAACTAGTTTCGGTAAAGCACCTTCATCAGTGAGGACAAATAGAAAAGACCTTCTCCATAAAAAACACTCAATATATATATATAACAGTAGCCAATAGCAAATGGCTTTCACTTAACATTCACAATTGAAATTTAAAGTGTGCAGCATATATAACATATATTAATAGATTGCATTTCCCAACAAAGTCAGTATGCAGGGTGAGATATTTGTCAATATTCCAACCATGGATATATGGCAAAAAGGTATAACATACATTGAAAATAGAATATATATAAAACTAGATAGGGCCCAAGGGATACAGTGTGTAATTCTATATGTACATGGTATGAATTATAGATGGTCATTCAATCCAGGTGGAAATAAAGCACCCAGATGTATAATCCAGTATTTTTCTTTGTTACTAAGAATACTTTGCCAACCCAAATGATTTTTGGATAGAGGTTATTCAAATAGGGACATTTCTAGAGCAAGGGTGTGGACAGATCAACAGGAGAGATCTGATTTATTACAATACAAAAAGAAGGATGGTACTACAGATGAAACCATTAGATTTATTACTACTTTTGGGAAAAACCATCAACTAGTTAGAAACATATTGAACAATAACTGGAATATATTATTGGCTAATGATCATCTCCGTCATATATTGACCCCACAATGTTCCATTTCCTATAGGAGGGGCAAAACTTTAGGCACATTATTTTCCCACTATAAACATCGGGACAGTGGGGGTGCCACGTATAGGCAACTGACCATTACTGGGGACGAACTATTGGGGACGTTTCCTTGTGGCCATTGCTCTTCTTGTGGCAATGTCAATAAAACTAAACATTTTTCTAGTGCCAATACTAGCAAGATATTTGATACTCGTATCTTTGCCAATTGTTCATCTAGTTGGGTTATCTATTTAGCTACATGTCATTGTCAAGCTTTCTATGTAGGTAAGACTTCACGTTCCTTAAGAATCAGAATAGGTGAACATCGCAGTGATATTCGGAATCATAAAGTTAGTAATGCCCTATACCAACATTCCATTAAACATAAATCTGCTAAATTTATGTTCACGGTCATTGACAAGATTCAGGGGAATAGACACAATTAGTTGGGTTGGCAAAGTATTCTTAGTAACAAAGAAAAATACTGGATTATACATCTGGGTGCTTTATTTCCACCTGGACTGAATGACCATCTATAATTCATACCATGCACATATAGAATTGCACACTGTATCCCTTGGGCCCTATCTAGTTTTATATATATTCTATTTTCAATGTATGTTATACCTTTTTGCCATATATCCATGGTTGGAATATTGACAAATATCTCACCCTGCATACTGACTTTGTTGGGAAATGCAATCTATTAATTTATGTTATACATGCTGCACACTTTAAATTTCAATTGTGAATGTTAAGTGAAAGCCATTTGCTATTGGCTACTGTTATATATATATATTGAGTGTTTTTTATGGAGAAGGTCTTTTCTATTTGTCCTCACTGATGAAGGTGCTTTACCGAAACTAGTTTGAGGTTTCGTGATACATGTTGCTGTGAGAGTACTATGGTGTTATGGTTGCACCTAATTTACTGCCAATAAAGCTTTGGGAATCGTATTGCTGGCCTTTGTTTGTTTCCTGGCACTCTGAAGTCCACCACATATTTGGGTGTGTGTGAACTTCAACAATATCTCATGTTTATGGTTGTGTGTTGGGTGTCATGTTGTGTACTAACTGGCCAACTGCTTCGTGTCTGCCACAACAGGGATTATACTGTGCCTGCAGGGATTGCATGGGATACTTTGCAGACAGTTCTCAACATACTTTCATAATGACCTAACACTGTAGTACCATATAGTGTACTGGTTCAGTACTTTCACTATGGTGGACAGTATCCTGGGCTTTAGTCCTATGACTGTTTGACATCTTCATAGTGAGCACAACAGACTGTGTAGGGGCCAGTTGTGCACATATGACCATGTTGCATTATGTTCAGATATGGACTACCTACACCAGGCTCATCTAACATTGGTAGTGTATTCCACAACATGGGTGGACATTGGCAAACACTAGCGATGTTCCCTAGGCCATTTCTGATGCTAGTCAGAGGGAGTGTTTGTCCTTCGACACACATTGTAACTGGAGTTTGCCATGACATATGTCATGGTTAGTATACTGTGCCTCCGTCTACCTCTGACATAACAGTGATACCCAGGGTTAGCCTACCATCTCCCATCCACTCATCAGGATTCCTCTTGAGAGATGTCGATAAGTGACTCTCTGGCTGACCTGTACCGGGAGTTTACTGAAGAGTGGGGGTGCCTTCTGTGTTATGGATCATTCTGTACAGCTTGTCCTATGTATGTCAGTGCTGGGGTTCAGGTCTCTCATGTGCATAGCTCACTGCTATTCAGATTGTACAAGGTGCAGCATGTTCATTGATTCCAGGTTGGACATGGCTTCATAGATCAGGCACAGCTTGCCTGTAGCTGGGCAGTATGGCAGTGTGTGGGGATGCAGTTTGTTTACTCAGGCAACACATGGCATCTGTTCATGCTCTTTGCTACTCCTGGTGGGGTACTGTTGTGGACTTTACAGTTGATGGAGGTGTCTGCTGAGGTATATCCCACAGGGGCTATTGTAGTCAATTGTGACGCTGATGGAGGATGACTGCAGAGCCACAGTGACATCACCTTATCTACATCTGCCAACCTTCATGTTTGGGTGGGTATTTAGTATATGTTTCTGTGAACACTACAGCCACATGTTTGTCCAGTGCAGGATATCTATCACCTTTTGTACCCAGGTCTCTCATTACATGTTAGGTACGTCATGTGTTAACACCTGTGTGGTAATTTGTGGGCACTTACTGTATATCCACGGTGGTTGTCTATACACAGTTCTGCAATTAGCTTGCTGACATGGCTATGGCTCCAGTTGTCTGGTTGTAGGTGGCCCTTTTGTGGGTTGCTTGTGTCAGCTGGGGGTCAGATATGGTGGGCTGTTTGTACTCCTTTGCATACATGTTCAGTCACAGTCCTTCCATGTTGACCTATACCTATGGGACATATATACAGAGTGGAGGGGGGGGCCCAGGACCAGGCCTTGTGGGATGCCACTCATATCTGCTTTGTAGTCTGACATGGATGCGGCATGTCTGACCATGTCAGTTCTGTCCTTGGTCTGGTTTGCAACCCCTCTACTGACACAGGGGTATATATATTTAAGCTGGTGAACATATCCATACTGAACTCATACGGTATTGTCTAGAAGCATATGCACGGTCCAGCTACGCTGTGTGGACCACATTGCCCTCATCAATGACCTTAATGACTGCTTCAAATGGGTCAGACATGTTTAGGGGCAGGATCTGCAGTTACAACAGCCACACTGTGTAGGGTCCAGTATCAGTAGGTGCACAATAGCCTTCTGTCTGCGGTACATACTGATCCTTTCCATAGCTGTGCAGACCAAGCTTGTCAGGATCCTGGGGTAGTAGCTTGCAGTATCCATTCAGGCAACACCTTTGTTGTGAAGGACCACTGTTGTTGTACACTGCTCTTTGGGTACATATCCTGTGGTAAGGCTGACATTGGGCAGTAGTGTGATTTGGCATTCCATTATTCTTGGAGTCCATGTTGGCCTCAGCCCAGGACACCATCACATACCTTTGCTGCTGTGTGTTTTGCTTTGCAGATGATGGCTGTTACCTCAGCATCAGCAATGTCAGGGGACCAGCAGTCTACTGGGATAGATATTTTGCACTCTGGGGGGGGGGTGTGTTTGCACTGCACCTGTCAGGTTGTATGTTAGCAATATGTGTGTGTGTTTGGTATGTTGTTTGTAATATCTGTGTGATTTGGAGCATATCTGTGGATGCCCAACATGGTTCCTACCATCAGTTAGGTAAGCCTTGTGATTATCCTTAGTGTCCTGTACAATTTGTATCTTCATAGGTTCATGGGTTCATACTAGGCTATCCACCCTAGGGCATTAGTAAGCCTAGCCAGAGTGTGTGTGTCTTTCACCACCCCTTGCTATGTTTCTATTATGGCCATTTATGAATTTCTTTACTGTGCCTCTGTCTGGTCGTGACACAGTGAAGACCCCCAGTATACATGTACGATCATCCATCCACTTGGCAATATTCCTGTTGAGGGGTGTCAGTGAGGGGCTCTGCCTAACATGGATTGGGATCCTGTTTCTGGGTGTGGGGAGCCTCTGGGTTATGTATCTGTCCCTCCAGCACATCTTATTTCATTATGTGTTGAGGCTGACATCTGTCACTCTCACAGCTCCAATGGCTTTGATTTCCTGTGGTGGAGCATGTCCATTACTCCTGTGTTGGACATGGCCTTGTACAACAGACATATAATGCCTCTGTGTAGGCAGTCTGTGACTGCATTCAGCTGGGGTGTCTACAGCCAGGCAGCATATGACATATATTTCACACCCTTTATCCTCTTGGTGGGGTAACTATGAGGTCTTCCGAACCGCTGCAGGTGTCACGTACGGTACATCCCATATGAGTCATTGTACTAGATTATGGGTCTGATAAGGGAACAGTACAGCAGCACAGTGACCTCTTTTGATATAGATGTGAATCCTTTCATGATACGGTGTCCAATATCGACAATCTTCCTAGCCACATTGCATTGTGAGTGTCACATGACAGATTACTGTCGACTTGTGTCCCTAGGTCCCTGATTACTCCTTACATACATAATGGTTTGCCACCTATGTGGTAATTTGTGTGTACCTTGTCTGGTATTTGTTGGGACATTCATACCGTCCAGTGTCTTCAGGATGTCTGCGTGGAGTTCTTGTGTGTGAGAGTGTGGTCTGTCGCATACTACAGACTGTACAGCAGTTTGAACTACACTTAGGTGCACATGGGTGGTCTCCGCTGCTTTGTGCATTGGCAGTTACCTGGCCATATGTGTGTCTGTGCTGCATATGGATACTCCCCCTCATTTGATGTTTTGGTCCAGGTGTTGGGGCCATAACACATGATATGTGGTATAACCTGGTAGTGCTGGTGTGCTATCACTAGGCTTGCAGCAGGCTTCTGTCACTGCACAGACATCGATGTTCTCCATAATGGGAAGTGCCTCAGGGGCATGCATATTGCAGTTTACACATCTGGCATTGGTCAGCATTACCCTTATATTTCCTACCACTTATGTTTTCTAGGGTGGTGGGTAGTCTTTTTGGCCTTGCCTACATACGGCTCTATGGAGGTGGCAAAGGCCTTATCCAGTATCCAGACGCATAGGGGTAACAGGTGCAAGCCATCCCTGGAACAGCAGCATGGCTTGTCATGCTTGACATCTCAAGCAGACAGACATTAGACCCTCTTGGACTGACAGCTGTAACTGTGCCAGCTGTTAAACATGATCATTCTGTGTTTGTACTGTGGCATCATTCTTGGTGAGGGTTGGATGCTGCACACAGCCAGTGTCATACCGGCCTAGGGTACATACTCAGAGAGATCATCCATGTCTCTTTTCATGTAGACCAGGGAGGTACATCTCAGGTCATTCACACCAGCATGGACATTTATGTGGCATTTTGTGGCAGCCTACAGGCAGCTTACTCTACCCTTTCCTTTGTTCAGTCTGGTGAGTGTGACAGCAGTGTGCCTGCCTATACAGGCACCTATTACAACTGTAGCCTTCTCTCATTGTGTTCCTGATCGTCTTTTGGTTTAAACAGTTCAGTACGAGCCTTCTCTCATTGTGTTCCTGATCGTCTTTTGGTTTAAACAGTTCAGTACGAGCCTTCTCTCATTGTGTTCCTGATCGTCTTTTGGTTTAAACAGTTTACTTGGTGTGTTTGGTGCAGACCTATTACAACTGTATCAGGCATGTTGTTTCTCCTTCTGGCCTGTGACTGTTTGGCACACCAGCTTTGTGTACTATTCGTTGCATGTGCTATGTTTGGAGGTTGTGGTTGCTTGTGATCTGCTTTGGAGGCTTCTGTTGGTGTGGTGTGTTTGTAATTAGGGCCTCCGGGAATATTTTTCTGTGTTTATGTGTTTGGTTTACAGTTGTGGTAGGTCTATGTGGGACTGGGTTTGTGGTGTATGTGGTTACCCTCTCGTCCTGACTAGTTTTGACAGTACTGAGTTGGGGGAGCTCAACCTCTGGTTTGGATACATGGTTGCATCTATCACATATATTTGTATTTATTGGGGGGAGTTGTGGTTGTCTGTGTACTTGGGACAGGTGTCACATTGCCTCTGGATTCACAGATTCTACTTGTTGTGGCTGGACTTAGTGGACTGTATGTGTGGACATATGTTATTGCCATACTACTGGACAGTGATTACTTCCCTTTTTATGTTTGCTCTATCATGTGGTAGCTTCCTCATTCTCTTGCATGGTTTGGTAATGGCTGGAGTCCAGCATGCCAGATGCCTGCGTGTATGGCATTGTGTGTTGTTGTTATTTGTGACTGCATACTGCAAGCATTCCTGACTGTGTTCATGGAATGCCTGTATAACATGTTCTGCGGTGTGTCCCATATTCTGCACTTGCACAGGGCCTTTCATGGATTCAACATCAGTTTGTAGGGCTGCAACCTATGCCTTACACATGTTTTTCACTGTGGTATTCTGGCCAGGGACTGGGGTCGGGATGTGTATATCCAGTGTGATTACTCTATGGTCTGGTCTTACCAGTGAAGGATACACTTCTCATCTTGCCATCCAGTACACATGTTGCTGATTATCGCATCCAGTATGCTTACCCCTCTTGTGGGAGTGGTACGTTGTTCCTGGGCATTTTTGTTTATGGATTCTGGGAACTTTTCTCCAACTGTGTTGGTGCTAGTATAATGCTCCAGGTGTATGTCTGGGTATTTTCACTCAAGCAATATAATGTTGTTTTGGGGGCTTGATATATTCATGTATTCCAACATAGGTCAGGTGCAGTTCCTGGTATTAGGACAGTAGTCTGCAGCAGGCTATATAATGGGAGGCGGTTTTAGCCATTGGTATTTGACCATGGCTAATCCATGCTGCTTCTTGTTGTAGTACCAACATGGGGGTGTGGTTATCCTTGACATTTATTGCTAGTCACCCTCCTTTTGTAGCTTGTTCCATGTTTTGCGGCTGTACAGCACAGTATGAGGTGTGACCTGGTAGTGTTAGGGTGCTGATGTGAGCCTTAACCCAGTTCACTATTACAGGACTGATATCTACATTCTCCATACTGTGCGCGTTTACGCTGCACACATCTTGCTGTTTAGACTTCTGGCATTGGGTAGCATTACATCTAGGTTCCTATCCCTTGTGGTACCTATGAAGGTGGGTTTGTGTTTTGAGACTTACCTATTCAGGGCATGCTGTGGGTACTGACAGCCTTTGCCAGTATCCATGGGGCATGGAATGATAGGTGCACGCCAACCCTAGCAGGTGGTGCATCATGTCTTTCTCCGCATGTCTTCCTGGCCTGAAACACATTGGCTCCCCTTTGACTAACTGCATTACTTCAGCCAGTTATTGCACTTGATCATCCCATCGTCATTTTGTGGCTTCATGCTTGGTGAGGGTGGATGTTAGTCAGGGTGCTCAGGTGTGCATATAGTACATGGTGTTACATTACTTAACACATGGCATTCATGCCTCAGGTGGTGCTGCAGGGCTGCCTCTGTCGGATGCGCATATTACACTTCCCTGTACATGTTTGTGAGCAGGTCATGTCATTTTAGGCATCCGTGTTATTATTTGAGTGAGTCAGAGGGGGTATCATTCCCAGGGTTCCTACTGAGCCAGTGTATGTGCTATGCATTGCCTCTTTGCCAAGGCCAGGGCATACTGGGCATGCCTCCTTCTGCCTACTGGGGCAGGCTCAGGTTGTTCCTCCTCCAAGTCACGCTCTGCCTGTGATGGCCTTGGCAATGGTGGGGGGCTGTTTGGCCCAGCCCTATGCTGGTCCTGCTGCAGCTGTTTTCACAAAATCATATTATGTAGCATAGCACATACCATGACAATTTGGGTACATGTAGTTGGTGTGAACTGCAAGGCTCCACCAGATGTGTCCAGACACCGGAACCGTGACTTGAGCAGCCCAGACACACGCTCTATTACATTACGTGTTTGTGCATGTGCCTCATTATGACGTTCCTGTTCAGGTGTGTGTGCGTTTCTGATGGGTGTCATCAGCCACAGCTCCAGTGCATAACCTGCATCCCCCACTAGGTGTCTGTGTGGGATGTCCCCATTGGCAAATGTCTGGTACAGCTGCGTCAAATGCCAGATGTAGGAATCATGGTAACTCCCAGGGCAGCCAGCACACACATTCATTATTATGCCCTGGGCATCACACACAACCTGGCAGTTGATGGAGGGGAAGCCCTTGCGGTTAATGTAGGCCCTACCCCGCTCACCGGCTGGTGCTTTGATGCATATGTGCGTGCAGTCTATTGCACCCACTACCTCAGGGTATTCTGCTATTTTCTGGAAGAGATGCATATTGCTGGCCAATACCTCACGGGCATTGGGGAAATATACATGATCACTGACATGTGCTGACATGGCATCCAGGAACTGGTGCAGTACCCTGGAGGCTGATGCCTGTGATATCCCCATCATATCACCAGTTGGTCTCTGGAAGGTACCTGTTGCTAGTATTCTTAGGCCAACACATACCTTGGTTTCCACTGGGATGGATTCCTCTCTGTTGGTTCTGTGTGTGAGGCGTGGCCTGCACAGCTCAACAATTTGCTGCAGGAGCTCTCTGTCCACTCTATAGCGCTCTACTATCTCCAGCTCATGTAACCCATGGTAGGTGACCCTGGGCCTGTCCACTCTTCTCCGTCTCCTCACTGGGGGTTGTCTGGCACCATCTGCATTGTCACCACCCTCAGCAAGTCACCTATGTCTCATTATGACAGCTATGGCAGCCCCTAACATTTCTGCTCTGAGTGAAGCTTTTTCAGTTTTCACTTCTGTTAGCTTACTCCTGTCTTGCAGTGTCTCTTAAGAGAAACATCCTGCACTACTGTTTGCAGAGTTTTAAGTGCTGGGCTGGGCTACTATTCTGCCTGTGTAATTGCCTGCTTCTAATTGTTTTCACCTGCTAACTTCAGCAGTTATCCCTGCTAGCTTCCTATTAATTGTGTTGCTTCCTTTTTCCTTTCTGTTTCCTCAGGGGGGAGCAACGTGCATACTAGCAGAAACATGCTCACAGTGGCTTACACACGCGCACACGTGCTTACACGGTTCAGAATCTACTTATTTGGGTTAAAACACGCGCACACCCACGCAAACACTGTTACACGTCTGCCAATAGCCTCCAACATGCTCAGTCTGCCCTACACACGCGCACACCAGCGCAAACAGTGTTAAACATCTCCCAACACGCTCCCAAATGCTCAGTCTGCCTTACACGCGCGCACACTGCCCTACTCGCGCTTCATGGTGCGCACACGTGCGCATGCATGACCAGCAAGAAACTTTGGTGTAAGTAACAGTGTACACCTTCCATTTCTTGACTTTCCCTGACTTATCTTGTGGCACACCTCTTTCCATGATCGGTGTCTGTCATCTGTCATGTTACACTGACCTCCAATAAACTGAATTTCTTTCTACCATTCCCCCCTGTGATGTCACCTATCTCCTACTCTATTCCTCCCCCTTATGTATCTCTTACACTACTCAGACTGTGCTCATTTGCTATGTGACTGTGAGATTCAGTATCCTAACCCTCATTTACATGATATTGCCTACTAATGCTTAGTTACATGTCTTAGACTCAGCTTCCCCCCTTAGCAACCACTACACGGTGGCCATGTTGTTTTTGGTCTGCTGGTCCCTGCATTGTCATTCCGTGTATTGCATAAAACCCACATTTGTGGGTTTATAACCTTCATTTTTATGTTTTATACAGCGCAGCCCGTTTGTGCGGGGCTGCGCTGGGTTTAAACATCGCCGAAAAAAAAATTATATTTTTATTATTTTTGCATCGGGTTACCTTGCCAATGGCCACATATTTGGCCATTGGCATGCTGCCTGAGACATATGCAACCTTTATTTGGAGCTGACATGGCTCCGTTGTGGAATTTGCAGAAGCGTACTCAGTTGTCAACTGAGTACATTTCTGCAGCTAAAACGTCTCTTACACGGGCTGGTTTCTGCTTCGTGGATCACTAATATACCTCATTTGCATACCTTTCGGCTGCAAGTGAGGTATTTAGCATGTCCACGCCCAGTCCGTGTAAGAGACGTTTTAGCTAGTCTCTTACACGGAGTTTAGGGCTGTTCCTGGATCGCGAGGCTTGCATGGAGTGTTACACGTCTCTTACACTCCGTGCAAGCCTTCGTGAATCCTGCCCATACTGTTTAACTAATAAACCTTCACATATATATCGTAATACTGTTTAACTAATATACCTTCACATGTATAAGGTAATACTGTTTAACTAATAAACCTTCACATGTACAACTTAATACCGTTTAACTAATAAACCTTTACATGTATAAAGTAATACTGTTTAACTAATAAAACTTCACATGTATAACGTAATACTGTTTAACTAATAAACCTTCACATGCATAACGTAATACTGTTTAACTAATAAACCTTTATATGTATAATGTAATACTGTTTAACTAATAAACCTTCACATGTATAACGTAATACTGTTTAACTAATAAACTTTCACATGTATAACGTAACACTGTTTAACTAATAAACCTTCACATGTATAACATAATACTGTTTAACTAATAAACCTTTACATGTATAAAGTAATACTGTTTAACTAATAAACCTTCACATGTATAACATAATACTGTTTAACTAATAAACCTTCACATGTATAAAGTAATACTGTTTAACTAATAAACCTTCACATGTATAACGTAATACGGTTTAACTAATAAACCTTTCTATGTATAATGTAATACTGTTTAACTAATAAACCTTCACATGTATAACGTAATACTGTTTAACTAATAAACCTTTACATGTATAAAGTAATACTGTTTAACTAATAAACCTTCACATGCATAACGTAATACTGTTTAACTAATAAACCTTCACATGTATAGCGTAATATTGTTTAACTAATAAACCTTCACATGTATAACGTAATACTGTTTAACTAATAAACCTTTACATGTATAAAGTAATACTGTTTAACTAATAAACCTTCACATGTATATCGTAATACTGTTTAACTAATATACCTTCACATGTATAATGTAATACTATTTAACTAATAAACCTTCACATGTATAACTTAATACTGTTTAACTAATAAACCTTTACATGTATAAAGTAATACTGTTTAACTAATAAACCTTTACATGTATAAAGTAATACTGTTTAACTAATAAACCTTCACATGTATAATGAATAGTGTTTAACTAATAAACCTTCACATGGATAACATAATACTCCCCAGAATTCATGAATCTTGCGCCAGGCGCACACATAGCGTAGGCGTTATAATGCCAAATATGGCCGCCGAGCGATTCAGGTATGATCCAATTCCACGTGCACTACCGGCGTACGCCAGATCTGCGCAGCCCCCGGCGTAGGTATGCTAATCACCCTATGTGCAGTGTGTCACCATGCAAATGAAGGCATATAGCGATTCACGAAGTGGTGCAGGCGTAGCATAAGCCCACGGCAATGTAAACCAAAAAAATGGTTTACATTTTCCCAAACATAACATCGGAGTAATGGAAGAGTGTCAGACCCAGGTATCACACTGTTAACATATGCCAATGGCGAAATACACAGACAATGGCATAAGAAAAGATGCACAACACGTAAATAACAACTTAAATGTCATGTCCACAGTAACTCACATCAGAACCGCAGGACATGTGTGCGGAAGGTGCAACATAATGAAATAATATAACAATGTTATAAAATAGCATCGTAATAGAAATCAGGTTTACAGCATAATACACCATGGTATGCATGGAACACCACAACCACGGTGCAAGGGTTGCCAAGGACTCACGGCAGTCTTCGGCGTGGTAACTATGAATTAGTAGTCAATGCCATGCAAATGAGGCAGATAATACTGAATCGCAAATGTCCCGCCGGAGTAAGGTTGTACCACATGGCGCAGCGGTAAAACACCGAGGAGTGGCTCAGAGGAAATACATGACATCTGCAGAGGGGTGTGCCACCGTAGCAGTAAGCACATTGGAGCATAGCAAACCTGGGCTGTACATCGCTAATCAAAGCTGCAGGACCGGGGTGTGGTGTAATAGTTTAGCTGAGAGCACACATTGCGCGCAAAAGTGCATGTGTACGAGGATGACAACGTTCCCAAAACCTAGTAATCTGACGCACGCCCCGCAAACAATATCGGAAACAGGAAGGTGATGTGAAGAATATAAGGAAATGCGGAAGAAGTGTAATTGGAGTACTAATGAGCAATCAACACTAATCAACCCACGAAGGCCAATCGATGGCAGCTGACAACTCTGCATGCAGAAACCTGCAAAACGGGATAGGGGAGGCATATGAATGCAAAGAAAGTAGGGGAGGTAGCAGATTGCAAAGATAGAAGACCTGACACAGCAGAGCAAAGCAGACTGGCAGCACAATGGCAGTAGCACACAAACGCATGATATGCCATGTCCATGAAAGTACAAATGACAGTGCTCTGCAGGATGCATGCCAGAAAATGGTAGGTGCAACGTGCAGAAATAGTAAGGGAAGGTCGAAAGGTAATCCATGGCAGGCAAAAGTAATTCAACACCAAAGGCAACACCGTTGTAGTTCCATCGGTAAAACACGGAAGATAACCCTTAGATACGGCCGTACAAACACACCCTATGACATCATCGGTGTGCACAGCACAATAGTATAAAGTGTGAATGCACACAACACACAGCCATGTATTCCCAAACACCGCACCATAGGTGTAAACACACGCGGAACTTTTAAAATGTACATGTTGGGTGCTGCCATAGCTGTGATCCATCAGCATGTGTTAGAGACAGACGGTGTTGTGGAGGAGGATGCCGACAACCACCGCAGGCCTCGGAGGAGAAGGAGAGTGTTCAGACCAAGGGTAACCTACCAGGGGCTACATGACCTGGAGATAGTAGAGTGTTACAGGGTGGACAGGGACATGTTACAGCAAATAGTGGAGCTGTGCCGCCACGCCTGAGAACAAGAAACAACAGAGGGGAACCCATCCCAGTGGACACAAAGGTATGTGTAAGCTTGTGAATACTGGCCACAGGTACCTTTCAAAGGCCAACTGGAGATATAATGGGCATCTCACAGGCATCAGCATCCAGGGTACTACACCAGTTCCTGGATGCCATGTTACCACATGCCAATGAGCATATATACTTCCCCAGATCTCAGGAGGATTTGGCTAGCAATATGCACCACTTCCACCGTGTGGCACAATACCCGGAGGTACTGGGTGCGATAGACTGTACGCACATACAAATCAAGTCACCACCTGGTGAGCAGGGTAGACGCTACATAAACCGCAAGGGATTCCACTCCATCAATTGCCAGGTCATGTGCAATGCCCAGGGCATTATCATGGATGTGTGTGCTGGCAGCCCTGGAAGCTACCACGACTCCCATATCTGGCATGCCTCACAGCTGTATCAGGTATTTGTCAGGGGGGACATCCCACAAGGCCATCTCGTGGGGTTGCTGGCTATGCACTGGAGCCGTGGATGATGACTCCCATCAGAAATGCACACACACACACATGCAAGAACGCCATAATGAGGCACACGCACAAACCAGAATAATCATAGAGCGTGTGTTCGATGCTGAAATCACGGTTCCGGTGCTTGGATACATCTGGTGGAGCCTTGCAGTACTCTCCAGGCACATGTGCCCACATATTCATAGTATGTGCCATGCTACATAATATGATCCTGCAGAAGCAGCTGCTGCAGGGACATAATGGTGAAGGGCCACAAAGCCCACCACAATTGCCAAGGCCAGTCCAGGCACAGAGGGTTCCAGACCATGAACACACTGTGCCAGCCCCAGTAGGCAGATGGAGGCGTACCCAATATGCCTACGCCTTGGCAAAGAGGGAACGTATAGCACATACTCTGACAGCATAGGCCCCATGGACTGACACCTCCCCACCTGCACACACAGTGAAATGGACGGCACACAAACATGACCACCTGTAAATTGTAATGTATGGGTGGCCTTATGTGTGACTCCTACATAGGCAGCCCCCAAACACTGTAAACCCAACAGCCAGTGGAACATGTAACGCCAACACCTGAACAGTACGTGAGTCCTACAGCATATGGCGTTGCTGTGTGCCTGCCACGTTCGCCGCAAGATGTATATATATATAAATATATATATATATATATATATATATATATATATATATATATATATATATATATATATATATATATATATATATATATATATATATATATATATATATATGTACACATATACATATATATAATACAGATAAGAAAGGGAATTAGAGGGATATAAGGTGACTGAGATGTATCCAGCGATATCTGTAAATATTATAGATAGTGCAACGACAATCTGAACATCCGGGAGGTTCAAAATAATAGGATACCGCCAACCATGGAACGTGTAACATACCGATATGCATAACCGCGAGGCTGAAAGACTGACAGAACACAGTACTGTAACAGTACATGCGCGTGTAATAGTATGATGATATGAAGGGAGAGTTAGTCACCGCTGCCGGTGTTGCGGTCCACGTAGGTACTGTGTGCAATCGTCCCCGTGAGTGCCGTAGTATGTGTACGTGTGCATTGAGGGTGCCGTGTGCGTCGCTGTGTGAGTGTAATGTGTGTGTGTCTGCAACATGTGTATGTTGGTGCCAAGTTAGAGGCAGATCAGAATATTAGGTGTAGGCATACGGTAAACTAGCCTCAGGCATATGTTCACTACTAGTCCCAGAGTAGTAGTGACAGCCCCACCCTGGCTAGGTGTGTCCTGACATAGAACGATACAAAGTGAAAATGTTCCAGATGGTAGCACAGGAATATTCCCCATAAGAAATGTAAAAGACGATGTAATAGTCATGCCTGTATGTACGATACTGATATGTTACATGCAATATGATACGTTGGCAAAGTCACACAGCAATAGGTATGTATCATGGAAAAAAGTATGTGCTACCTCAGTACTGACCATGGCTACGTGTTGGCCCGTAAACACCGCTGTGTGTTCCACAAGTGTCAAACAATTCCCATATGAATATGTGGCAACCACTGGCAAACAGGCTATTTCAACAACATGACCACAATGACTGCAAATATCTGGGACAGAAAGACAAGGGATAGTTGTCACATACACATAGCCGCTGATATACCACATAAGTTACGGAGGTATACATGCATCAAGCTCACCTGCAGACGATATCGAAACCAATTAACAACAGCCCAACCTACAATCCCATAACAAAAGACTATTAACTGTTAACTCTCCAAGTAGGGATGGAGCACACAGACAACTATACTGTGTATGTAGAGATGCAAGGCCCACAAACCGTATCCGTTACGTACAACCACCGATATCCCCCACTGTAGATAATAAAGGAATACAAACCGTAATAGCAGCACAAACATACAGTCAGTCAATGACATCTGCATAACCACAACATATCGCTGGGAGACACAATTAAAGGCGGATGCATAATTGCATGCGTTGTATAAAGGAAAAAAACAGCCATGTTACAGTTTTTGAATGCAATACTCCGTTATCATTCGTCGGCAGGACAGGTACACCCACATGTTGAACCAAATACTACACCTGTCACACACAATCCACGGGTGACATGAATTCAAAATATACTTGTCCCTATGCATAGCAGTTGCAGTTACACATAACATAACACAATACAGACCATCTCCACGAAGGTAGGGCAAATAGCCAACGCCCAGGTGGAGAATCCAATTATACCCCAGTGTCGACGCGTAATTTCCGAATGGAGTAGATGCACAGGTGATATGCACGTAATTACTCACTGAGGAACAGCAATTGGTGGGATGAATTCACATGTTGCAGGTATCGACGTATATAAGGATGACTCTCAAGATATTCAAACCGTATGCTCATACTGAAAAAGCGTCGTACTATCGAAAGTACTGAAAACAAAAGGAAATGACAAAACAATAAACTAAACGAAATGAAACACCAACAAGGTATGTAGAACACACGATATGTAAGGTTGTGTAACGCATGATCTGTATTAATAAGTTGTACTGTATGTGAATGGTGGTTGTAATTAATTACACTTGTCCGTAATGCATAAAGTGGTGAAAGGTAGTTATGTAGTGATGTCTTGCTGAGCATACCAACGCTTGTAGAAACCGTGTGTACAGCAGTGGGACATTATGTACACAGCAGAGACACCACAAGGGATGCTACAGGAGGGCATTAAAGAGAACAATGCCATACCACACGCTGTTGCTGGTAGTGGATGTCCAACAAGGAAGTGCCATAGCAGGATAGTACATGTATGTATACTGTCACAGCACGCATGTGTATGGGCATATACCGCTGATGACATATGTAAGGTGTGGCAGACGTGCAAGTATGCTCTGCATTAGGATACTATGTGAAATATGTGTAATGTATAGTTGTCTAGGTAGATATGACAGATATCCTACACAGTATCACAGGCATATCATGCATAACACAGGTATCGCCTATTGGTATGTACAATAACAGGATACATATGGCCTGTAGGTATGGGACATAGTAGTAGCATGATAGCTACTCTAAATGGAAGGGACACCAAGTAACCATGCACAAAGGACTTGTAGTAGCTGCACAGGTGCATAGTGGGCTACAATGCAGTCTGGCAAGTCCATGTGTAAGCACATGTACAGTGTACACAGTAGTGTCACCTCTCCATGGTAGTGTCCTGTGAACAGCAGAGGCAGGTGTCAACTGCACCTCTACACAGTACAGCTGCTGTGGTGATACCAGGACTACATGTGTCACCCAAACAGCAAGGGAGGTATCACATGAACAGTGCTACTGTGTGTCCCTGCGGGATGTACACAGGACCTATGTTCCACAGCATGGTGTGTGTTAGGTTTGTGGATGTAACACAGAAGCACAGCCCATGCAGTGTGGTGTGTGTGCACATATCCAGGAGCATTTCGTTCACAGTGCCCACCGCAGATGTCATGTATGAGGAGTATATGCATCAATAATGTGGTGGACCTGGCCGTGTCAGAGCAGAAGAAGACACCCCTGAGTATGTGGTATGCAGATGTGTACAGATGTGTTGTCCATAGTTCAGCCGCATATGTAAACTGTCTGAGCTCAGTAAACATCATGGCATGTCAATGTTGTGCCATGTAAAGCTGTAGCTGTTGTTGAAGGTACACCATAAATGTGGTATTGTACCCTTGACTGTGTGTAGATGTGTGTAGTTCACAGGTACAATGGCTACCTATGTACCAGCATCACACACAGTACAGATAGGTGTGGCCTTGAAGAAGGATATCCATGCCACAGTGGAATACGGTAACCACAGGACTGTGTGTGACATATGTGTGTACTGCAACCATGTACAATGTGATATGTATGTAGGGGACCACTATCCATGTGATAGTCAGTGGGTGAATGTTGTTATGCAAAGGTGATGTGCATGCACCTTGTGTCATGCATCTTGATGCCATGATACTCATATGAAGTATCTGTCACACTGACACCCATATGGTTGGTATCAGTATGAGCTGGTGGAGCAATAATGGTGCTTGGTATGTAGGTGTTTGAAATCTAGGCATGGACAGTACTCTGTGACAGCATGTTCTGTATGTAAGCATATAGTGAACATGAGTGGCCCTATGACTGAGGACTGTGTAATGCAATATGTACCTGACATGTAGTAGGTACTATGGTATGCTGGCACCACTGTGTTTACTGCCCATGAGCCACATAGCATAACATCCTGAGACACAGGGTATGATGTGCAGGTGGATGTGTATGTTGTCAATACCAGAATGTGGAATGGTGCTGAAAGGCAATGTGAGGACAATGTATGATGTGTTGACCTCCGTACCATCATCAACTGCCCTAGCAACTGTATGACAGGTGCCCAGCATGTGTATGTGCCTTGCTGTGGCATTCACAAGCCCAACCCGGTGCTAGGAAAGGACTGGAGGCCATCAATGTCTGTGGGAATCACGTTCCTGATGATGTGCCCCATCGCCATGCAGAATGGTCCAGTCAGGAGTGTATGACTATAGTCCCACTCATGCAATGCAGTGCCACCTGTGTGTAGTGCGATAAATGCTGCTGTGCGGCATTCAGGGTCTACAATGTCCGACAAAAGGCTAGCAGTGAATATAGTGGCCTGGTGTGGAGACATATACTGAACAGGTTGGTGGGACATTACAGTCAGGGACATTGACAGGTGACATTGGGCCAGTGTCCCAGGACATATTGTGTGTATGTCAGTACTGTGTATGTGACCACAGGGACACTACGATGTTCATGTATGGATTGCGACCCTGTAGTGAGTGAGAGGGTGTATTGTCGGTAAGTACGCCATCGCCTGGCACGCTGCCAACATTACCTCGGTCTGCAATGTTTGGTTGACTGTTGTATGTGACATCAGATGTGGATGTTGCCAAAGAATACTGACATACCACCACAATGCCTGAGGCCCCACACCGCAATGTGTGGCAGTCATGTTTAGGTAGCTAGCCTTGGAGTATGTGATGATGGACCTTGTGGACCCACCATGGCTGACAAGTGATGCACCCCACACATGTGAATGTACACCACTGTGCAACAGCCTGTACCTGTGGTTGTACATCATATGTTCATGGAACATGACCACCACAGTGGCGCCTGTTATCTGGTCAGTACCGCCATGTCTCTGTGTGGAATAGCATGATTCCTGCAATTGTGTACATGCTACTGAAGTGCACTGTGGTATGTGTCAGCATATGTATGTGTAGTGTCCATCTGCTCGGGTGTCATGATGTTAACAACTGCTGTCAGCAGACGTCTGTAGTAGTTGTTGTAGTACACATGTTCCGTGTATGCTGTGATGGGTGTGTTTCCAGGATGTGGCTAGCAAGGCCATGTAGCATATGTTTTGAATCCACCAAAGAGGGGATAACCCCAGGTGTGTCACACCAGTCACATGGAGGTAGTGTTCATGCTAAGGGTAGTGTAGGTATTGTATGTGTTGTGTATTGTTTTATCCAGCTGAGCGGAGTGCATGACTCAAGCATGTGTAGGTACATGGGTGTCTATCCCAGGGAAGTGTGGGTTACTGTCAGCACACATCAGTAGTAGCTGTCTGAGGCCCAATGTCCACTATAACAACACAGAAGGTATGTAACCTGTGGTGTAAAATGTCGACTCTGTCGCTTGTTACAATGTGTATAGCGGTCACAAACACAGTTATCTGCACATGGAGCACCTATGATGCATTGTGCTAAGCAACTATCCAGGATGTGTGCAAAACACTGTGTGATGTGTGAACCCCTCATTTGTGGGTGTTCCGTACCAGGCATGTGCCTGAAATGTATGGTCCGTGTACAATCCGTCATCGCAGGTGTTCTGTGCAGAGCATAGAGGCAGGTCCCAGTCACTGCAGAGATATGTGAGTGGTGCAATAGTATGTGTGCCTCGCTTGTGTGCATCACAGTGGAAGATGCAAGCATTGTTCCACATGACCCCATGTCGTGCTTGCCAGTTACTGCCCTGCCGGTGACAGTTATGTGAAACTGCCAGAGAGGCAGTATAGCATGTGAAGATGTACATGTGTGCTCTACTCCCCAGGCTGATGGCTGCAGGTCATGCGTGCCACAGCATTGTGTTTGACCTGGACTGTCATAGCAGTCAGATACCACATGCCTGTACAATAACAATAGGAGCATAGGCAACTGTTGCAGTGACACAGTAGGTCAATGTACAGTGTTCTTGTGTCCAGACCAATGCCGAATGTACACCATGGCTAGACACACACCCAGAGGGCTATAACACCGGTGAGCCATTGCATGTCCCAGCACACGTAGTCTGTGTATTGCCATCACAGGGCAGTCACAATAACATGATGTATGAGAGATATATTGTACCAGGTGATGTGTCATGTGCGTAGGTTGAGTTGCAGAGGTGTTCACCCGTCCGCAACATCTAAGTGCATAATGCCTTGTGTAACATGATGTGTGGAACTGCATTGTGATTCACAACAGAGTCATCCGTGACTGGTGTGTTGTGAATGTTGTAACCCATGAGTCTGCGGGATATACACTGGTGATGTTGGCTGCCATGATGGAGGCCACCAGTGGTGCCTACAGTGGTTATACAGACATATTGCATACATTGTTCTTGCAGGAATGTCCATTGTTGTAGATGATGTGGGACTACGTGATGGTAGGTGTGTGATGTGAATGTTACACATCCAGAAGTGACTGACAGGTGCAGTCATGGTTGTCGACAGCATCACCCCCATCCACAGCTGTCAGCACCCTGTCCCCAAAATGAGTAACAGTAGCCCTCGTACTGTGTGACTAATGTGCAGATCGTAGAACACCTACTACTGGCTGACTAACAGTGTCAACTAGGAAGGGTATATGATGGCTGAAATACGCTGCTCTAATGTATAAATATGATATCCCAATGAATTACTATGATTCCCATCTATTAAGCCATGGCTGGCATGTAAACCATGTACAACAATGAATGTGTGACAGACCCTTCCAATGTGGAACCTTGATGAACATGCACCTGTTAGAACACCAAATGAGGTATGTTGCACGTAATGATGTACAACTGACAGCTATGGGCACAGCATGGATGCAGAAGCACATCACCCACAGGCTGTACTGCTGTATGTTGGTAGGTGAGCATTGAACGAGTACATGTGACAGTTGCTGTATTGCCACATGTACGACATATCCGTCATATAGGGGTAGCACTGGTACGTGACAGTTGGACATGCCTGTACATACGACCATGTCCCACAGGATATGTGTGTTAAGTGTGTACAACACCTGTCGTACCTTCAGCAAGCTGTGAAGTGTATGACTGCCAGTGTACCTGTGTGACATGTTGTGCAATGGGTGCAAAGGTAATCAGTAGCGCATTACATGCTCACATGTCCTGCACAGGTGCATAGCTTGACCATACAATACATATAGGGTGTTGGATAATAGCAACCCACAAGAGGTGATGAGTAAGGGTGGCAATGCACTATCACCTTTCTGGGTAAGGTGTGCATGTCCATGACACATTAGCACTTGAGATGTTAGCAGTACAGCTGTACAGGGCGGCATGTATATTTGATTACAAATACCTTTGCGTGTTCCACCAGTGGCCTGTTGACAGACAGACATCAACACAATGTGCAAGAGTGACATGTGCACAGCACATCACCGCTGGCTACAGTAGAACAGGGTTAATGTGTTGACATGTGCACAGAACATCAGCGCCAGCTACAGTCGAACACGGTATGTGTTGAACCCCACCGTCATTGTAGCCCATGCCAGAGAGAAATGTTATGCATCTGTGTATGTACGGCTGGGAATGGACCTGACCTAGCAGTATAGCTGTGTCAGTGTTGCGAACAACATACTGAATGGGCTGTGTGTGTGAGGTGTGTGTCATAAGTGTACGGTCTGATGGATGATACCAGCATTGTCACCGCTATGTGAACATCCCCGTCCCCATAAATGAATACCTAGGCTGTGCTCAACACCATGGTCACTGTGGAAGGGATGGTGCTGTGCGGTGCACCCGCCGACATGGTGATGACAGCAGGCACCGGAGGTAGTCATATGAGGTACCCATGTCAGGTCAGGGTACCATCCATGTGCACGGATATCACCGTGCGGGCATATACAGCACTGTGTTGAACAATATTACAGCACATAGCACCTGTAAGGGGTAATGTTTATGCATGGATGTGCGATACCAGCATGCACAATACACACCCCACCATGCAGCATGCTGCCTACCTTGCAGAAGGACATTGTCTACACCATGATGATGGACATGCGACATGTCCATATACCTATATAAATGACATATGTAATGGACAGCCACCATCCTAATACTGGTTTTCCACAGGCTGGACACATCCCTGTGCCATATATGTGATATACCCTGCCATACCATGCAACCCTGTCCATCAAGGCTGCACGTGTCATCACAGTCATACATGGTGTGATGGCCACATGGTACATGCACTATCAACTGACTGGATCAGTAATGTGGCACTGATGCACCTTGTGTTGTCACAATTGCTGTGTGACAGCGTGTAAAACGTGTGCGCACATGCTATGTTTGACCATCCCTGCAAATGTCATATGAATAGACATTGTCCCATGTGTATCACATGTGCAATACAGGCGAGCCGTGGCAGGATGTTCAACACCCATACAGTGCTGAGTAGATGTATATGGCAAAACACATGCATGTACAGGTGTCCATGTGTATGTGTGCAGTGTCACTGCTGAAGTCCATAACGGCTGCGTCTGTGTTGCTATGTGACATATACACAGCATCCAGGTGAACAGTAGTACTGTGGACACATCGGGCCAAGTGCAGATTGGTAAGAACACAGGTGCAGGCAAGTACACATGGCCACAGCAAGTTACCATCTACATGGAGTATGTACACTGTAATGAGTTGACACAGAGATATGATATGATATCCACTGCATAACGGTGTGACAGGTGTGACAGAAACACGCCAGCTGAGTCAGTGTCATGATGCTTTTCAAAGATTACTGTGCAGATGTAGTACATGTCATAGCAATGTATGTTCAGCGGTATGCCAGTACATCAGTGAGAATGTGACCTGTCACCATCATTATGTCTTACAGATAATGCCACGTTCACGACTCCCAGCCTTCAGCCGCCAGGAGGATGATGTCATAATTCCATTGCTCCATGACAACTATGACGTGCTGTTCAGCCATGTGCCACAGCATGCTCAGCAGCGGGATGACCTGTGGCAGGATATACGCAGGAGGGTGAATGATGTGGGTGGCAACAACCGCACCTACCAGCAGGTACGCAGACACTGCATGGACCTGATACGGCATGCGAAACAGCGTGCCACTGCAATCGCCAGAGAACAAGGTGGAACAGGTGGTGGGCCACCAACCCAGCCCCCACTCACACACACAGAGGAGCTACTGGCCAGTCTGGGGACACCCAGGGAACAGCATGCGGAAACACTAGCCGCCATCGTGGAGGTGGGTGTCTCCCAACCAATGAGCCTGGAGTTGCCTGGTAAGTCAGTCCTGCATATGAGTATGATATCCAATGTAGTTGCAGGTGTCACTGTACATCATGTAAAGTAACAACACATGCCAGGTATATGGGCACACAAGCTGCATACTACAGTATGCTACGTTGTGTATGCAGACATGTGCATACCATATGCTATCACACAGGTAAATGTGTTCACATGCACAGTGCAACCTGTGGCTGTCATACAGTCATGGATAATGTTTCTACTGTTGTGTCACCCCTATACAGGTACCTCTGGCGTGTCGCACAGACATGGGTCCGTCGCAGGTGAGACTGTTGTCAGTATCAGGCATGTTACAGTGTAGAGTTATTTGCCATGTGGCCAGGTATAACATGCACACCTGATTTTTGTTCCAGTCACGTTATACAGGTTGCACCACCAGACATACACACATGCCACCCATGTGCAATAGATACAACCGTTATTATACACCGGCATGAAACCACAGTACCTGTCAATGTGATATGTGTGGTCAGCTATGCATACAACGGTGGAGGTGTTCTACAATGGATGCATATGTAGTATGCATTGGAACAACATTTGTGGTACGCACACAGTACCACACAGTGAGCTGTGATATGGGCAGCACACAGGTGTCACCATTGTGACATATGCCCCTGCATTGTGTGCACACATTGTGACACGCCACCCGACATGTCCCAAGCATGTGGTGTTCTGTCTGCAATATTGTCACACCATCACATGACCTACACCCGACATAACAAACATCCACACTGTTGTCTGCATAGCCCTGTGGATTGTGACAACTCTGACATGTATGGGTGTATGTCACATGGGACACCACAGACATGTGTACAAGATGCCCATCACACACAATTGTCCAAGACCCGTTCACACATGGCCATGGGTGATAGCCACAGGCATGTTGCCACACAGTACTTCTGATGTGGATAGACCCCGTTGCACATTGTCCACACATAGTGCAATCATAGCCGTAGTGGACCACTTGTACATTTGATGTGTTACACCTGACAACCGGAATGCCTGTCTGCAGCTACCGGAGGTGTCACCGATGTCTACCATATACGATCTGTGGAACAGCATGACTGTGTTGCAGTCATGGCAATGCAATGCATCCATGTTATGCATTGCACAGCAACATACATGCATCATGTTGCCATGCAATGGCACAGTGCCTGTACTCCACACTGTATAGCTATGTACATGGCTCACACTAACCTCACCTGCACATGCACATTTGCTAAACATGCATTCTATCTGTAGGCTGTACACACAACACTGCACTGTGAAGCCCATTATGATGCTGTGCATGTGTCAGGACACCATTGTGTCAAACATGTATACATGTTACTGCACATGTCAGCGGATTACATGTCAAGGTAACGCCAGCCATGTGTACTGTTAACCTGTTCGTGGCCACATGGTGTATCACGGTGATGCATGCAAACTACCATGATTGTGTGTACTGCATGACTACTGATATGACACCTGCTTGATGTAGTGTGCACCCCAGGGTGGTATGCATACTAACACTATTAATGTCTGAGCTGTATTCCTGTGCTGTAGTGCAGGAATGCTGCATGCCATCTGAAATATCACATGCATGGTGTGTCTGTGTGTGTCTGTGTGTGTCTGTGTGTGTCTGTGTGTAATGTACCTTACAGTATTTCTTTGCATTCACAGGTGGTGTAGGTGCGTTACCCTCCTGCGGTCCATCTGATGTTAGTGTCCCCACAGATACTAGCGGTGATGACCATATGCATGAGGTACAGGCAGGGTTATCAGGGGCTGAATCTGTGCCATTGGTTACCATCCCACCTATGTCCCCTCTTCCCCACACAGTTCTGATGCCAACACATACCACATCACCGTTGCCCATAGAGGAAGGACAGTCAGCGTCTGTTGGCATTGAACAGGAATGTGTGGTGGCTACAGAAGGTGTGACTACACACCATGTTGCCAGTGTAATGACTGGTGATGTGCCACACAGGCATGTGGCTGGTGCTGCTCATAGGAGGACCTCTGGCAGACATGCACCTGCAGTACAGGGCGCAGCAGCTGGTATCACCAGACGCATGTTCCAGACTGTAATGGCGGCACAGGCACGTGCAGAATGGCAGAACCAAGAAGGGCAGAGGCTGCAGAGGGCTGCAATCCATACCCTAAATGACAACATCCAGTCATTGGCAAATGCTCAACAGCAGATTGCTAATGTACTGGATAGGCGATTAGGTGAAATGGTTGGAATCCTCGACCGAGGCATGGCAATCCGCGAGCGTGAGCTGTCTGTGCTGGAACACCTGGTAGGGGTGAGGCGTAGGACACGTGGGCGTAGGCCAGCAACACCACCTAGTGTAGGTCGACGTGTGCGTGCCACCTCTCATGCCCACTCACATAGTGCCAGTAGCAGTAGCAGTGCAGCTGGTGCTGCACTGTCCACACCAGGACACAGCAGGCCACGTGGACGTGGCCCTGGCCGGTCCCATCGTGGACACGGTTCCAGCGGACATGTGTCATCGGACAGTAGCCACTCTGTACCTCCACCTGGTAGTGCCCGTGCAACCCCAGGCAGGCACAGGTCACGTGGCCGTGGACGGACACAGTGAGCTGTACAACCTGCACTGTACAGTCTGGGGCTGTCAATTATACCCCGTGTAGGCATCACATATGGCTGAACTGTGTACACACATACCCACACACAGCAGACACAACTGTAGGGCTCCACCACATCCACATGCATTCTGCACAGACATGTCCAGTAAACTCACCGGCCCTTACACACACACATGATGTTATCCATTGGTGCAGCCTATGCCCCTGGCAAACATATCACCCTGTGCATATGATGAAGCCTCTGCCGCATCCCTGTCATCCACACCATCGGTGCAGGGTTATGCAAATATATTCTGATGCACAGGGTGGACAGGATAGTGAGAGGTGTATGTGATACCTGTGTATGCATAGCGTGGGATGTGTATGTTGCAGTGGTTGTGTATGAATACTGACAGATGCGTATGTGACATGGGTTGTGTACTGTCAACATGCAGCAGTCATACCATGTAGTGCAGGTGCAGCATGCATTGTGATGTGTTCACGGTATGTGTGACGGTTACATGTGTAGCACCATGTTGGTTCTGATACCCTGAATCCCTCCTATGGTGTACTCGCATGTGCCTACAGGGAGCACTGTTATCGGTCCCCACGTGTAGCTGTGGATTACTCACAGGCACATCTGGCAATATCAGCATACTACATGTACCCTCAACCTGACTGGACACCTACATGACACACATGTCCGCACATATACTGCACCTGACGCATGTGGTCGGTGCCACAGGCTACAGTGGACAGAGACGTCACATACATAGCAGGACACACTACAGGTATGGTGACATGGTGCAGGTGTTGTACACAGCGTGATGGCCACTGACTTGAGGTGTCACTTGTCAGCTGTGGGGCATGCTGTGCAGCAGTAGGACCCTGTAACAGTACAGGAACATGGTCGCAATCACGGGGTGTACACCACTATGACGCACACCCCATAGTGTGCAGATGGGGACACCTGCCTGTGTGGTCAGCACCCTCACAATACTATGCACCCACACGCCATGTCACAGGGAGCGGACATGCACAGGTAGCCAGTATGGCTCACACCTATGGCATCAACAGGGTTGTGCAATGCAGCACCAGTACGGGATAGTCACCATGTGTGGTTAGTGTTCTTTCACAACAGTATATTAGCATACACCCTCACACCAAGCAGCAGACATACAAACATGTAGACACACACACATTGTGGTGACCACACATGTGTACACAGAGAGACAACGTGTTGCATGTACTGCACCATCCAAATTCATGCTCCCCACACTGAGGTATGTACAGATCTCTACTATGGTGTACAGGGATGTGTAGCAAGTGGGACATATTCCCCCCGATATGTGGCATACATGGGCACACATTCATGCACACATGTCAGTGCTGGGAATACTACACCTGCCATATGATACGTGTGCAGGCATGCAGCGGTATGTAGTGCATTATGTGTACCAACACTGTATCCAGCAGATGTGCTGATATATGCACATGGGAGGTGGTAGGTGTTACAGTTGCCATGTGACATACAGTTGATAACACCTGACCGCTGGGTATGCATTATGTCAGCACTGTCATGTAACAGCGACATAGCATACTGTATGCACATGGCAGGGTAGGATGGTGTGTGACACAACTGTGAGCCACCACCTGCACACATGCATGTAGACAGGTGTTTAAACACATTATGTACACACATACCTCCATACGTGCTGTTTGTATGCCACCGTATAACGGCCCCTATGATGGGTATGCATGTGGTAGGTTGTTGCAACTATGTTATGGACATCGGCCACTGCTCATGCATGGCTGCTCCATGCACAGTACACATGTCACATGTGTCTCCTGTTGCCATGTTTGTATGCATTGCTACTTTTGACATGTGTGTTGACATACATAAAACATGGACTGTGGTATGATATCACAGCTGTCACAGGCAAACAATACAAGGGTATGTGTCCCAGTCAACACTGCTACACCCTGTAGTGGGAGCATTCCACAGACATGGGTCCACCTTCCATTCATGTGTGTAGCACTGAGTACGCCAGTGTTATGCATGTGGTACATCACAGGCTTTGTATGTGTCATGTGTGCAGTCCATGCACACATCCAGACAATCACATGTATGACATATCCAGACGTTTGTTCATTGTGGTACGGCAGCAGTCATGTGTCACAGCTGTGTCAGGGCCGTGGTATGTGTGGAGCCGACCTGTCCATGTATACTGATATAAGTGGACTACATCACACATGTTGGATCATTGTTAGTACATGTGTACTCTGCACAACTGGTGTACACTGCTATACAGACCTGTGGACATATGTCACATGCTGTTGTTGGACCGTGAGGCTTACTGCTGCACCGATGACATGGTGCTGGCATGACAGCTACAGTGTTCACTGCAGTGTGTACATGTGTGACCTGCACCCGTGACACCTGTGATGTCATCTGTGTGTGTACAAGTAACTGCATGTGTGACCACCCTGTGCGTGTGGACAGTTTTACCTTACTGTGACCTTCTGTGTGTACACTCCATCTGCATGCTGGACGGCACTTAGCAAATGCTAAGTGTGTGAGCATGCCCAGTAAGCAGTTGTGTAGATGGACACACAGTACATTGCACACTGCCCTTCTGTGATTATACCCGTGTGCATGCATGTTTCCCTTTGCAACTGCTAAGTGTGTGAGCATGCCCAGTTTGCTGTTGTGTAAGTGGACACACAGTACATTCCACACTCTGCCCTTTCATGATTACACTCCATGTGTATGCCTTCTGTGTGTACACTCCATCTGCATGCTGGACGGCACTTAGCAAATGCTAAGTGTGTGAGCATGCCCAGTAAGCAGTTGTGTAGATGGACACACAGTACATTGCACACTGCACCTTCTGTGATTATACCCCGTGTGCATGCATGTTTCCCCTTTGCAACTGCTAAGTGTGTGAGCATGCCCAGTTTGCTGTTGTGTAAGTGGACACACAGTACATTCCACACTCTGCCCTTTCATGATTACACTCCATGTGTATGCATGTTTGCACTTTGCAAATGCTAAGTGTGTGAGCATGCCCAGTACGCCATTCATGGACACACTGTACATTCGACACCGACGTCTGATACTAGGCATGTAGCCATGGCCATTGACATCCTGTATAGCCATGGTGGCCATCCAGGCGAATTATATAAAGTTGCTATGCCACAATGGATGCCTACATCAAACACACTGGTTGCTCTCTCAAAGGGTGTACTGTCTGTGGTGCATCCCGTATCCATTTTGTGATGTAGTGCTCCGTAGATAGTTAGTATTCCCGAGTGCAGCACTGCCGTGTTACTGTACGTCCACCTTGGGATAGTAACATGCTGTGTGACTGCTCACTCTGTAATCATTCCCTATCGGCATCCTTGCCTTTGCAGATGATATCACCCACCTAGAAGTATGCCTCTGACAGTGCTGTGCTCAGTAATCTCGGTAGCGCATTCTGTAAATGCATCATGCTGTAGTGTGTTCATGTAGGTAGGTGTAGGTTCAACTCCCGGCCCTTCCAAGTGTGTGTGTGTGTGTGTGTGTTTCCAGCTGCCTTGGGTGACAGTAATGCTTTTAGACGCCTCACAACACATACATTTGCTATCAGCGTCTATTCCTTTGCGGATGATGTCACCCACCTAGAAGTATGCCTCTGACAGTGCTGTGCTCAGTAATCTCGGTAGCGCGTTCTGTAAATGCATCATGCTGTAGTGTGTTCATGTAGGTAGGTGTAGGTTCAACTCCCAGCCCTTCCAAGTGTGTGTGTGTGTTTCCAGCTGCCTCTGGAGACAGTAATGCTTTTAGATGCCTCACAACACATACATTTGCTATCAGCGTCTATTCCTTTGCGGATGATGTCACCCACCTAGAAGTATGCCTCTGACAGTGCTGTGCTCAGTAATCTCGGTAGCGTTCTGTAAATGCATCATGCTGTAGTGTGTTCATGTAGGTAGGTGTAGGTTCAACTCCCGGCCCTTCCAAGTGTGTGTGTGTGTGTGTGTTTCCAGCTGCCTCTGGAGACAGTAATGCTTTTAGACGCCTCACAACACATACATTTGCTATCAGCGTCTATTCCTTTGTGGATGATGTCACCCACCTAGAAGTATGCCTCTGACAGTGCTGTGCTCAGTAATCTCGGTAGCGCGTTCTGTAAATGCATCATGCTGTAGTGTGTTCATGTAGGTAGGTGTAGGTTCAACTCCTGGCCCTTCCAAGTGTGTGTGTGTGTGTTTCCAGCTGCCTCTGGAGACAGTAATGCTTTTAGACGCCTCACAACACATACATTTGCTATCAGCGTCTATTCCTTTGCAGATGATGTCACCCACCTAGAAGTATGCCTCTGACAGTGCTGTGCTCAGTAATCTCGGTAGCGTTCTGTAAATGCATCATGCTGTAGTGTGTTCATGTAGGTAGGTGTAGGTTCAACTCCCGGCCCTTCCAAGTGTGTGTGTGTGTGTGTTTCCAGCTGCCTCTGGAGACAGTAATGCTTTTAGACACCTCACAACACATACATTTGCTATCAGCGTCTATTCCTTTGCGGATGATGTCACCCACCTAGAAGTATGCCTCTGACAGTGCTGTGTTCAGTAATCTGAGTAGCGCATTCTGTAATTGTGTCATACTGTAGTGCGATAGGGTAGGTAGGTGTAAGGTCAATTCCCATGCCTGCCAGATGTGTGTGTGTGTCTATGCTCCCGGCCGCATGGGTTCGTAGGTTATGGTTTTAGACGCTTCGCAACACACATATATCCTGCTGACATCTCTGTGTTTGCGGATGTTGAGACGCACCTAGTGGAATGCCTGTGTGTCTGCTGTGGTTAGCGACCTCCGTAGCGTGTTCTCTACGTGCGTCATGCTGTGGTGTGATAGGGTAGTGATGTGTAGGTTCCACTACCGGCCTTGCCACATGTGTCTGTCTGTATCTCTCTCGATGTATTTATATATACATATTTTATGCCCATAGCGCTGCTCTTGCATGGACAGCTGTCTGTCCCATGTATCGCATATTTGCACAGCTTACACATAGCAATGGGGTACGATGCAAATCCAAACATTGTCCATGCAACGTCCGTGTTCCGGGAGGTGTTACATGCCCTTACAGACATCTGCTGTATATCTTGGCAGACAGCTATCCTTGCTGTACTGTCACTGTACTCGTACATGCCATAGACTTTGTGTATCATTGCCTGTTTATGATGTGTGTATGTCTATCTGAGCTGTGTGCATGGTCGTGTGTATGTCCCACTATAATCATCTGTACAGGTGTCGCCAATATAGGTAATTCATGTAGACTGCTGTTTAATTTGACATATCAGCACATACCTGCGGACAGTACTGCACTTCCTACTGCAGCACATTTCATCATCTTGCAGTGGATAATAATGTTTCCACACACATGTATCTGTTTCTGTTCATAACACTCCACCTCATGGAGCATATATCTGGACAAGGCCTTATGTGATAGTGGGACACTCAGGGCCAGTATTGACATGTTGCTCTTACAAACATTGATAGTGAGCACAATGATATGTTATGCATGAGTATGGCATTTCTGTCTGATTTGGTGTCTTCATCACATGTTTGTCATTGTTTCCTGTCGTCAGTTATCATGAGAGTGCCAGACTGTTACTGTTACGTGGAACACAGCAAACATATGAGGCATAACTCTACACAGTCTGCGTACATCTGTACAGTTGCAGAGTATGTGTCTGATACAACATACCAACTTTCTGACTACAATACACACAGTGTATGGCGGCATGACAGCCCACATGCCATTACTTTGTATTTGCAGGACACACCCACACAGACAGTTGTATTCCTCACACAGGTCTACATCTGCTTATCCACACTAATTGTTCTTTCATGTACCATATGTGTGCATCGTATTTGCGCTTTCCGTCAGTGGCGGGGCTCACGTACGACTATGGGGGTCTGGAAATTGTTATGTTGACACTTCATGACACCCTGGGGGACACTTTACCTTTGTGTCTACTTACCTTCCACATTGACCTTCGCAGGGCATACGTTGTCATTCACATTTTCCGGGGTATGACTTATACATGTTTGCCCATTTGTCCTGCTGTCTTTCTTCTCACCTGTCCGCCTAGTATCACCAGTTCAGTACATGTATTTTGGACAGGTTAGCTCCTTCATACCCTTGACCTGTTGTCATTATGTGTACACGCCCTGACGTTTGACCTTTGCCCTTGTTACATTTCACATAGTGATGTGCCTTTCTAGCTGATTGCTGTCTAGGCATTACGGACTGTGCGGTAGGTGATAGTGACTGATATTTCCATTGCATGATTAGTAACACTCATAACATCCGTATTCATGGCTACGCCAGTATTCGCACAATGGTCTGACTTTGTATGGGGTATTTATAATATAGTCCCTATCTGTATTTCCTGTACTATGCCTTACTGCAGCTGTGTTATTCTGACAGTTTTCCAGTTATGGGTACCATCTTGGTCGTACGCATGTCCATCCATGGGAATCGCCTACAGGACACTGATATAGGGCTGTACATATTTCCAAATTGCTTTCCGCATTATCCAGTGGATACTTTGCACCATTATTGAGAATAAAGGCATGTGCTATACCCACATCCCTCCCACGGGGCGGGCCTACGAATTCTCTGCCAAACAACACCTAGGCCCATTTCTGCATACCCAGGTTCCCATGCCTGACAACCCTCTATGGTACACATTACACATGGTTAATGTGTGCGGTACTGAGATGTGGACGCACTTATATGCACTCCCCACTCTAGGGATATCAGTTCATACGTCATGCATTTCATGGACACATGTGTCATCACCCTTGCACCTGATTCTAGTGCATATACAGCTGATTCGTATTTGTGGCTGTCACATCTTTTGCGTCAATCACAGCAGGTACTGCGAATGTATAAATTTTTGGAGTCCTACAATGGACACCAATATGCATGTTTAAAGTGTAGAACTTGCTGGACTGTCACTTTCTGGCCAATGATTTTGACTGCTGCTGTATATTCCCCATTCGTGGATGTCTGTTTGTCTACCCATATTAGCTATTACTTGGCATATTTATATCCATGTGTCATATATACGGGACATAGGTCTGTTGTGTGTACATATATACATGTAAACTCCTCGTTTCATACCTTGCTTTGTTAATGTCTGTGGATTACCTGTGTACACACATCTATAACCATACCATACCTTTCCACTGTACAGATACTGGCAGAGTGTACGGATGGTTGACCCTTTATCTTAGGTGTGTTTTACATTAACCTGTGTCTATCTGGCAATTTGCTGGCATTTCATTTGAGACTTACGGTGGCACCTTCTGACAAGTAGTTCAGGTTACGAATGCATACCCTTTGTCAATCCCTGCTACTAACACACCCGTTATTCTATCCACTTTCTATGTTTGTTTTAGCACATATCTTGTGTTTCTCACTATTTGTACCAGTACTTTGCATGGCATTGTCCGGTTCCATACTTTCAGAGGCTGACAGTTTTGAGACATGTATAACTAACGTGGGGGAAACAGCATTAATTTACTCTGCTGTGAGCGGATCACACACGCAGGCACTTGCATTTCCTTATTGTGGGTTACGCGCAGGCACACATGCATATCCGTATTCTGGGTTACATATGTTTACTGAGTCTTTGTGCTTACGTGGCCTGTATTAGTTGTGACAGTACCAGTAACATATCTCTGATCCGGTTAACGGACGTATGCGAAACACACTTTCACCTTTACATATCTAACTGTCTTTACGGCACAGATGCATTAATTATACGTTCACATTTATATGTTCTATACTCGTAATTCAAACGGGACTGCATTCACGTTGGCCGGTTGCTGTGACCACTACACGCTTGATGTTCTGACTCATTTAAATGCATACCCATGGTACATAGCTACATTAACATATCCCCCGCACTCACTTACGTCACAGGCATCCATTCTCCTGCTGGGAAAAGTGTGGTACTACATGTTACACATTCCCTATTCCCTAATGCTCTGGACCCAGGCTGCATATGGCGTAACCGCAGGGATATTCAGAACACAAAGGCTTATAGTCCCGACACATACAGGTCTTTAATTGTCAGGGTGTTCCTGTGGTGCTCTGGGTTTGGTCTTGTCTGCCTAGTGTACAGAACTGCCCTGACCATGTATGAATGTCAGACGAGGCACATGGGCACGGTTTGTCCATGTTTATTATACCATGACCCCCCATTATTATTCCAAACCGTGCACGCTGATTGGCCAGAGTGCCTGTTGTAAATCGAGTTATACTAATGGAAAAAGGTCCGGTCGCCCGGACTTTTTTCCATTAGTATAACTCGGTTTTTAAAACCTGTCTCGCTATGTTAGATGGGTTTAACATAGCGAGACAGCTTTAAAATAAGCAACGGAGATCTCCGTTGCTTATTTTAAAGCTGTCTCGCTATGCTAAACACATTTAACATAGCGAGACAGGTTTTAAAAGAAAGCAACGGAGAAAGCAAGATCTCCGTTGCTTTTTTTTAGTGTTTCGCTATGTTAAATGGGTTTAACATAGCGAGACAGTTTTAAAATAAGCAACGGACATCTCCGTTGCTTATTTTAAAGCTGTCTCGCTATGTTAAACCCATTTAACATAGCGAAACACTAAAAAAAAGCAACAGAGATCTTGCTTTCTCCATTGCTTTTGCCCACAGCTCTGATGTACTGCGCAGGCATGCAGTACATCAGAACTGCCGCGGATGCCAGACATCTGCGGAAGGGCAGCAAACAGGCATTATACTATGCCATTATTTAAGAGAATTAATAGTTTCTTTTCTTAAATAATGTCATGGTATAATAGCAATAACCCACTTCTGGGTGTGGGTAATGCTGTATTTACCCACGGTTGGCTTTGTTTGGTCCCTCGGGACCAAACCACGCCAACCGTGGGTAAATCCAGCATTACCCACACCCAGGCATGGGTTATTGCTATAATATTCAATCTGTGTTTACAGACACGGGTGTTTGGACAACTGACAATAGCTTATGCTGTTGGCATACAATGATGTGGGTGGTGCTGGTTATCATACATATTCCATGTTGTGCGTTGTTCCCATTCACATTTGACTATTCCCTGTAGTCATTCATACGTGGATATTTATGTAGCACATGACTGAACTATGTATTACCTGCAGGTATGCTGTGTTACAGTGAACATAATGTGACAGTTGGTTACAGTATATATGTGTACGTACCTCTGTAATACTGGGGACTACCACACATCCTTCACAGCATTTCATGCGTATGTACATACTATTATTCAGTGACCTGTAGAAGGTTGTGAGAGCACTGATTACATGTGTCCCTATTTGTGCACGCATCGTGTTAGTCTTTGTCCAGCTTTTGTTGCTGTCATAGGTTGGACGGTGGTGTTGGTGTGTGATTGGGTTGTATTTATACTGACGATACTTCAGTGGGGGGTAGGGTTAGCACTTGTTCCTCTTTGCGAGGGGAGGTCCCATTTTGGACATTTGTGTCCTGCGTCAACACTTGACACGTGCCATATGTCCTGTGATATTAACACAGTAGTATATTTCTTACCTTCATTACTACTTGCATGTTACAGGCATTTTGTATCTGGTACACATGACTATTATATTGGATAGCTTAAGCTATTCACATGCTATGCAATAACCTTTCATTCTGGCATATACGTGTTATTCTATCCTTTGCATTGGCCGTGGGTGTTTTCCCATGCAAATCCACACATATCTACAAGTGATGTCCCACCTTGACAATCTGTACATGTGGCAACCCTGCTGGGGTGACCTGCATGGTGGACAGCTGTTCCACCCTGTGTATTATGTTTTGCATGTCTGCATAGCTACTCATCAGTACCGTGGCTACACATAATGCTTTGTCCAGATGTGTACAGTTATGGACACCGTGGCGTGTGAACACCTATGGGGTTTCGACAGGTCAGTAACCACACGCGGGATGTACACATTCTGCTGACACATTCACATGCAGCCATTTGGATTTCAGTACCTGGGATGGGATGTTGACATATGTGGGGTACATATTTGCAAGCCTGTCACTGCCTAGGACAATACTTCCTACTACATATGGGGTATACCCGCTCTGTGTAGGTGTACAGCTGCGCAAGGCTGCTAGCTGGATTAGGTGGACATTCGGACATGGGTGCGGGTTATGTGCTATAAAGGGTTGTTGTGTATTACATTTGCATGCATGGGTTCTGCTTCTGGATATTCCGATTCGGCATATGCCATCCTATGTGTATGTGACGGTTACGTTGCTGTGTATAGCACATTTTACTATACATATGTTTGTGTGTGTTTGGGATATGATTTGGGATGTCTAGTTTCTTTATGGTTGTTATATGGCCATGACTGCCCAGCTGTGTACTATCACTACCACTGTGGGACTGCTGGTGACCATGCCCATGGGGCTAGTCGTGTGTATTTGCGGCGCGCTGACATGATGCAGTACACCTCCACTGGGTATGACTGCTGACAGTGCACTACGTAACGGACACAGTATTCTAAGTATCATTTGTTCCATGAACGGGAACATTTTGTATTTCGTGCATTTATGTTTGGTTCTCCATTTTGTGTGGACGGGTAATGTGTAGCATACTTTGCATACGTTTCATTATCCACGGACACTGATAGGTGCGGTTACTATTGCAGGCAGGATGTAAGATTCAGCACCTTAGGTTGCTCATCGACAGCCGACTTGGCCACGTCTCCGAGCGCAACCTAGTTAGGCTCCCTGGACTCGCGCACGTGCCCTATGCACGTGGTTGTGGTTGCAGCGCACACTCATTACTATGCATGTGATGCTGCTATGCCATTTATATGCTGCACGGCCAGCGCAAGCCTTACACTGGCCTTGCGCCAAGCTTCATGAATCCGGGGGACTGTTTAACTAATAAACCTTTACATGTATAAAGTAATACTGTTTAACTAATAAAACTTCACATGTATAACGTAATACTGTTTAACTAATAAACCTTTACATGTATAACGTAATACTGTTTAACTAATAAACCTTTATATGTATAATATATTACTGTTTAACTAATAAACCTTCACATGTATAACGTAATACTGTTTAACTAATAAACTTTCACATGTATAACGTAATACTGTTTAACTAATAAAGCTTCACATGTATAACATAATACTCTTTAACTAATAAACCTTTACATGTATAAAGTAATACTGTTTAACTAATAAAACTTCACATGTATAACATAATACTGTTTAACTAATAAACCTTCACATGTATAACATAATACTGTTTAACTAATAAACCTTCACATGTATAACGTAATACTGTTTAACTAATAAACCTTCACATGTATAACGTAATACTGTTTAAATAATAAACCTTCACATGTATAACGTAATAATGTTTAACTAATAAACCTTCACATGTATAACGTAATACTGTTTAACTAATAAACCTTTATATGTATAAAGTAATACTGTTTAACTAATAAACCTTTATATGTATAAAGTAATACTGTTTAACTAATAAACCTTTATATGTATAAAGTAATACTGTTTAACTAATAAACCTTCATATGTATAATGTGATACTGTTTAACTAATAAACCTTTATATGTATAATGTAATACTGTTTAACTAATAAACCTTCACATGTATAACGTAATACTGTTTAACTAATAAACCTTCACATGTATAACGTAATACTGTTTAACTAATAAACCTTCACATGTATTACGTAATACTGTTTAACTAATAAACCTTTATATGTATAATGTAATACTGTTTAACTAATAAACCTTTATATGTATAACGTAATACTGTTTAACTAATAAACCTTCACATGTATAACGTGATACTGTTTAACTAATAAACCTTTATATGTATAATGAAATACTGTTTAACTAATAAACCTTTATATGTATAATGTAATACTGTTTAACTAATAACCCTTCACATGTATAACGTGATACTGTTTAACTAATAAACCTTTATATGTATAACGTAATACTGTTTAACTAATATTCCTTCACATGTATAACGTAATACTGTTTAACTAATAAACCTTCACGTGTATAAAGTAATACTGTTTAATTAATAAACCTTCACATGTATAAAGTAATACTGTTTAACTAATAAACCATCACATGTATAACGTAATACTGTTTAACTAATAAACCTTCACATGTATAACGTAATACTGTTTAACTAATAAACCTTTATATGTATAACGTAATACTGTTTAACTAATAAACCTTCACATGTATAACATAATACTGTTTAACTAATAAACCTTTATATGTATAACATAATACTGTTTAACTAATATTCCTTCACATGTATAACGTAATACTGTTTAACTAATAAACCTTTATATGTATAACATAATACTGTTTAACTAATATTCCTTCACATGTATAACGTAATATTGTTTAACTAATAAACCTTTATATGTATAATGTAATACTTTTTAACTAATAAACCTTCACATGTATAACGTAATACTGTTTAACTAATAAACCTTTATATGTATAATGTAATACTGTTTAACTAATAAACCTTTATATATATAACGTAATACTGTTTAACTAATAAACCTTCACCATCTCTGATAGACAAAAATACTTCTTCATACTCCAAAACAATAATAAAACTAATCCTCAAAGATTCTGGAAGGGGATCTCTACCCTCCTTAACCCCAGCAAACCACACACCCCAACCCCAGACCCAAATAGCCCAGACATAGATTTAGCTAAGCAGTTCAACTCCTTTTTCATCGACTCTATTAGCAAACTCACCTCCTCCTTCCCGTGCTCCACCTCACTATCTAATACACCCCCACCCTCTCCCGCAAACAACCCTCCCCTCATTACCACTTCCTCCTCTTTCTCATCTTCTCACTGTCTATCTTCCACCTCAACAACTACTCTAACCCCCTCATCACCCGTATCATCCTCAAATTCTCTCTCTCCCCACTCTTCTCTATTCTCATTAAAACCTATACCCACTTCCACTATAAAGAAACTCCTTCAGAAACTGAAGCCATGTACTAACGCACCTGACAACATTCCTTCTTACTTCCTAAGTATAGCTATGAAGCAATTGCCTATCCCATTAGCATTCTAATCAACCGCTCCATCCATGAATGCACAGTGCCCCAACTTTGGAAGCAAGCCTTTATCATCCCCCTGCATAAAGGAGGCAGCAATTGTAACGTCAACAACTTCCGTCCTATTGCTATCCTGTCCCCCATTTCTAAACTTCTGGAAAAGTGTATCCAACTTCAACTCTTACCACATCTCTTAGATAACAACCTTCTAACCCCTACACAACATGGTTTCAGGCCAAATCATAGCACTATGACAGCCCTCCTGTCCTATCTTGAGACTGTTAATAGAGCACGTGACTCCGGCCACATTGTCTCTACCTTACTACTTGACCTCTCCAAGGCCTTCGACACTATCTCACACAGCCTGCTCTTAACCAAGCTGTCAAAACTTAACCTCTCTCCCTCCTCCATAAATTGGTTCTCCAGCTATTTATCAAATAGATACCAAGCTGTAATATGGAAAAAGGCCACTTCCTCTTTCCTTAGTACCCCCACTGGAGTTCCCCAAGGATCCATTCTTGGTCCCCTTCTTTTCAATATATTCATAAATGATTTCCACAAATCCATTCCATTTGCAAACATCATCCAATATGCAGATGATTCTACCATTATCTGCTCTGCCACTTCTTCCTCTTTGCTCCAAAAACTCACTCAGGAAGCTTTTTCAATTACTGAACATTGGATGAAAATAAATCACTTAGCACTCAATGCCACCAAAACAAAACTAATGGTATTTACCCCCTCCAAAACCACTTCCTTCGACATAAACTCTTTCTCGATTACCAGCCAAAATAACTCACCCCTGGAACTGGTGTCTGAAACCAAGTTATTAGGTATTCAAATTGACAACTGGCTTAATTTCAATTCCCATCTACAACTAAATATTAAAAAAAAACATCAAAAACTAGGTATGCTCTGCCGTCAGAATCAGTACCTTACAAGCTCCTCCAAAATCACTCTCGCTTCCTCCTTTCTTATCCCCTCTCTTCTCTACAGGGCTCCATTGCTGACTAATCTTCAGACCTCTCTAAAAAAACAGCTTTCCTCTTGCTATAACAAAATCGCCAAATTCGCTAACAGCCACAGGTCCTCCACCCACCACTGTTCCTCTCTCCAAAAACTAAATTGGCTTGAACTACCTAATCATCTCATCTATACACAGCTGACTTTAGCTCATAAGCTCATTCTCAACCCCTCTCTTTGTCCCTCCCTGTCTTCTGCCTTCAAAATGCACCTACCAAATAGAGTCTTAAGATCTAACAATCAAAACCTACTAGAAGTTCATAAACCATCTCATCCCCCAGGCAAACACTTACTATGCTTTAACCTTGCCCGTCTCTGGAACTCACTCCCACCATCCATTCACACTACCTCTAACCAGTACATATTCAAAAAATCTCTTCATACACATCTAAAGTCCCAATGGGATTGTTCTTGCTCCCACCCCTCATAAATATAAGATATCTTATCCTCCTTTTACGCTTATGATACTTAACTTTACCTAACAAAACTTATGTTCCTTCTGAATAACTACTCTGTAATGTAAAACAACATTACTGTCTCAGCATATTTACTTCACATTAATCCTCATTAGATTGTATTGTTTTAATGCTTCATGAATTTTGAGCTCAAATGTTTCATCTTTTACTTTTGTATAATTATTATTAGCAATCTTTTGTATGTACCTAATCTGTCTGTGTTGGAGCTTTTCTCCCCAGGACTCCATTGAAAACGGGTTCTTTTTGGCCCAATGGACTATCCTGGTAAACCAACTGCAAATAAATAAATAAATAAATAAATAAATAATAAATATATAACGTGATACTGTTTAACTAATAAACCTTTATATGTATAATGTAATACTGTTTAACTAATAAACCTTTATATGTTTAATGTAATACTGTTTAACTAATAAACCTTCACATGTATAACGTGATATTGTTTAACTAATAAACCTTTATATGTATAACATAATACTGTTTAACTAATATTCCTTCACATGTATAACGTAATACTGTTTAACTAATAACCCTTCACATGTATAAAGTAATGCTGTTTAATTAATAAACCTTCACATGTATAAAGTAATACTGTTTAACTAATAAACCATCACATGTATAACGTAATACTGTTTAACTAATAAACCTTCACATGTATAACGTAATACTGTTTAACTAATTAACCTTTATATGTATAACGTAATACTGTTTAACTAATAAACCTTTATATGTATAACATAATACTGTTTATCTAATATTCCTTCACATGTATAACGTAATACTGTTTAACTAATAAACCTTTATATGTATAACGTAATACTGTTTAACTAATAAACCTTTATATGTATAACATAATACTGTTTTCCTTTAAGAGATAATGTTCACACTGGTTATTTCCATGTCATCATTTTTCTTAATGCGGTCTGCTTTGATTTTTGTCATTTACTTACTGTTTTCCCATTGGGGCTATGTACTGCAAGCAGTCCATCTTATCTCTCAGTACTGCCTCACCTCTTTCTCAACTTCCAGCCTTTTAATCTCCATTTTCTCTTCTATTTCTAAAGCTTAAAATCTATGATTCCTTTCAACAGATTGATATATGTTTAGATATATGTAGATATCCAATGTGCAAAGGTTCAAAGTACATAACATTAAAGCTCAGTGCATTGAACTATAAAAAAAAACATTTTATTTGGGTGGGCAAGGCCCCCTGCAGTCAGCACATCCACTGCAACTTAACCATATGAACTTCAGGTTTGCACTGCATTGGGGAAAGGGTAGACTCCCGCTCCCCATAATTACCAGCAGTTGGTATAAAAGCCTGCAATGTTTTGAATGTTCTCTTTTGCAAATCTGAACAAAAGGCAGGGATCCAGACACACACACACACACACACACACACACACACACACACACACACACACACGCACACATATATATATACATATATATATATATATATATATATATATATATATATATATATATATATATATATATATATAAATATATATAAATATATATATATATATATATATATATATATATATATATATATATATATACCTCTCAACCTCTTAGACTAATAAATCTGGACAAAGCCATAAAAAAAGTGATATAATATGGAAAATTTTGAAATATTGCTCTTACAAACTTAGAAAGATGATAGAATAACAGGTTTTGCATTAACATGAATTTTCTGAATAGTATGAAGCCTAAAACTCAAATGCCTGGCATTAGTTTCTAAGTTGAAGCTTTAACAATTTGCCACTAATTTGCCAGAAAGCCACAATTTTATGAAAAACAGACCAAAAATATAAAGCAAAAATCTGGACATTCTGCGAAAATCTGTACAGAGAGATATTTTATATATATATATATATATATATATATATATATATATATATATATATGTGTTTGTGTGTGTGTGTGTGAGTGTGTGTGTGTGTGTGTGTGTCAGTGTGTGTGTATGTATGTGTAGGTGTAATGAAAATCATCGAAACACACAAATATCGACTTTTACAACATCAGTAAAAGTTAGCATGCTAATAGGCATGCACCAAGCAATAACCTTGGCTTATGCAAAACATGACATCAGAAAAACACAGTCACACACTTCCTGTTAAATAAATATACTAATTTCAAGATCAATCAATGTCAGGAAAAGGTTATATTTCCCAATCCTGAGAATTGTGTGATCTCACACACCTGTCAACTCTCTGTGTAGTCATCAAATTTTGTAGACTAAACAGATGTCAACTATAGAGGGATTCAATGATATTCAGAGCCCCTATATATATATATATATATATATATATATATATATATATATATATATATATATACAACTGTGTGTGTGTGTGTGTGTGTGTGTGTGTGTGTGTGTGTGTGTATGTATATATATATATATCTATATATTTATATATATTTATATATATATATATATATATATATATATATATATATATATATATATTATATAAACCACCCTAACGTAGACCAAAAATATGCAGAGAGACACACCCTGGAGCTAAGAAACAATATAATAACTGCTGATATGCTGTTGTAAAAGTCAAGAGGGTGTTGGGGTGCTATGTAACCAAGCTATAGCACCAAACACGTAGCCGCAATATTGAATGTCTGTAACAGTTAATTCAGCACTAAAATTAGTACTGCGACTATAAAGAGCTCTTACACTCACCAAACTGCTTCAGCGTAACTTCACCAGCTCCCAGAAAACAAGCTGACGAACGTTCCAAAGCAAAACAGTATCTATGTTATATAACCAACTCCCCCAAGCAAGTTGACAAACAAACAAAGATATATTGTTCAAATAGTGGTAGTTCAGCCAAATACCGGCTCCAAAAGACTCCTGGAAATAATCCGCTGCAAATGTCCAAAGTTCCAAACATAAACTGAAGCACAACCCTTCGGTCCAATCCTCGTGCTCAACAAAGGTATAACACACAACCAAACTGTAGCCGAGATAATAAAATGTAACAATTTTATTTGTGAGCGCTTTCGCAGGCACTCCACCTGCTTCTTCAGACAAACAGATATAATCAGTTTAAAACAATTTATATATGTTAGGAATATTTTAAACCAGACTTCCATCCAATCCTAAACATGGTACTGATACATGTGACTTTCACTCAAGCTTGTCAGCAAACCTACTATTTGCATTTAAAGTGACAGCTTCAACACCAGTAGCTCCCTTCAGGAGCATCACATGCTTAGAGTAATAAAGCATAAAAATAATAATATTATATGTACAAAGACATATAAATATATAAAAACAACAACTTATCTGAATAAGCATGCATAGGACACTTCCATGAACATAAGAAGCAGCAAATATACTATGAATAAAAATAAAAATAAAATATATATAAAAGCAACGCTTCTAAGAAATCCCATAGATGCAACACTTAAAAACAGATAAATATAACATAATGTGAACAAAGCAATGAACATTATAAATGTGAAAAATATTAAAAATGATGATAATGACATTAATAATATGAACATAAATAATAATACTAATGATAATAATATTAATAATGATAATAAAACTCTCATATAACTAATTCATATGAAAATATGTCTCTAAAAGTTATGACCATACAACTAAATTCATCCAGATATGTATGACTGCTAAATTCAGTCCTAAATAACTAGTCCTAAATAACTAACATGATAAAACATCGACGTACTGACAAACTGATGAGTGTTAATACCTCGCTAAGTGCAAATAATGCAAATAACTACTGGCTACTTGTAAATACTTTTCCAGAGAGGCAAATTAATATCACTAACACTGTATATGTTCTATACTTCGATCTCTGACTCAGAGAATACATCACTGGTGTAATAGTACACATTAGTGACCAAACGCAAGATATGCAAACACTATCTATAAATTCCAAATAATCATGTGTCTATGCTAAACATAGTCATAAATGCATCCATGTATATTAATCAAGGAATATATACTGAACTACAGAAGGGAAGTATGTATTGTGATAAGACAATCTCAGTTGGAATTGGACCAATACATATTGATGGAATCATAAATGTTATAATGTGGTTATAGCCATTATTAAAGGCAGATGAAAACAGATGAAAACATCTAGCAACTGGATGACTCATAGATTACACTGTAAACACTAAACAATGATGGACGGACGGTCTATCTAATAGACCTGCCCTTAAGGTGTGGTTTGATGGACAATACTTCATTCAAACCTTTCTCTCTATGGGCAGCTAGCCTACATATCCACTTCAACTCTGCTTGTTCTGTGGTGTTTGACATATCCCCTAATCTCCGTCCCACTGGAATCACTTGTAGTACTTGAAACAAGAAGGTGTGTTGTCTACCTTCCCTTAAAGTATGTTTCGCCAAAGCACTATATTCCTGCTGTCTGTTCAGACAATACCCATGGTCTCTGATTCTTTCCCTTAGTGTTCTATTGGTTTTGCCTACATAGAACGAATAACAATGCACACAGTGAGCTACATATATAACGTTTTTGGTGTTGCAGTCACTGTTGCAGTGTATTGTCCAAAGATGGTTCGTGGTGGGATGTCTGAAATAGTGTGATTCATCAATGTATCTACATTGCAGGCATCTGCCACACTGACTGGTTCTCTCCAACCCTGTCCTTAGTACAGGTGTTATCATTTGATTACCACATAATATTCTCTTCAAGCTGTACATGTTACTATAAGTAAATGATGGAAAACTTCCTACTAAATTGGCTATTCGATTGTCAACAGTTAGTATATTCCAGTGTCTCTCAACTGACTGTTGGATCACATTGAGTCCCTTACCAAAAGGTAGGATAATATCAAGTGTACATGCTTTGATAGTACTGTTCGAATTTGTTCCTAGGCAAGTGTCCTGAGAAAAATATGGTCTAGCTCTACTCTCTCTCAGTGTGTTCATCTGTCTATATACTCTGTCTATCTCATCTAATGTATAGCGCCTGGTGCTAAGTCCTTCTTTAAGTGTAGATAATCCTATATTGTAGTCCTCTGTTCTGGTAGAAAGTCTTGAAACACGCATAGCTTGTCCTTTGATAATATTATCAAAGATGTGTGGATGGTGCATGCTAGATCTATGAAGGAAAGATGGTTTATAACAAGTTTTCCTAAACATCCTAGTATTTATACCATCCCCTGTCTTAAAGACTGTAACATCTAGAAAGTCTATACTCTCTAAAGACCAATCCATGGTGAATTTCAAAAATGAATTTCTCAAATTAAGTTCACTGTAAAAGTTTAAGAGCTCTTCATGTGTTCCCTTCCAAAGAAAAAAGAGATCATCTACAAATCTCTTGTAGAAATAAATGTGTGGATCTCTGATGATGTGGGTATCCTCAAAGGTCGCCATGACTAAGTTAGCATAGCTGTTGGCACAGCTGGTGCCCATGGCGACCCCTTTTGTTTGTTTGTAGTAAACCCCATCATAGAGGAAAACATTGTTTTCAAGAACCAGCTCCATCAACAATAGTATAAGGTCAATCTTGCTAGTGGAGAAGTCAGAATTCCTTACTAGATATAACTGCAAAAAAATGTATACCTTCATTATTCGGTATACAGGTAAATAAGGACTTCACGTCCATTGTAACTAGGATAATATCACTTATCTCATTGGGTTCTAAGCCAATGGAAGCTGTATACAGTTCCCTTAAAAACTGCTCAGTGTCTTGCAAGATACATCTAGATGACCTAACAACCTCTTTAAGTTCTTTATCTAGAAAGATGGAAATAGGCTCAGTGAGCCAACCTGAGCCTGCAATAATAGGTCTAAATTCAGGTTCGATCAAATTTTTGTGTATCTTGGGTAGCCCTGAAATAGTGGGAATTAATGGAAACTGTACTTGCATGTATGTATATATTTCCTCCAAAAGACTTCCTGTCTGCTTGCATTCAAACAGCGTCCTATCTATTGCCTCTTTCATATCATAGACACAGTCAATAGTAATTTGCCTATATGCATCTGTATTGAGCATCTTACACATCTCTGAATGATAATACTGTGTATCTAATACCACAATAGGACCTCCTTTATCAGCAGGCCTAATTGTAATATTGGAATTATTCCTTAGATTTTGCAATGCCTCATTTTGGGACTTAGTTAAATTGCTATCCAAATCATTGAACTGTAAAACTGAGGAGTTGTATAAGTCCTTCTCAACAGCTTTAATGAATATGTCTACATTACTATTCATTGGTGGTGTATATGTGCTCTTTTTCTTAAGTGGCTGACTAACATTCTCACTGCCATTATTAAAGAGCAGCTTTAAACAGATATTTCTGGCGAAGAGCCTCAAGGCTATGACAAGTTGGCTAATGTCAATCTTGGTGGTAGGGATGAAGGACATTCCTTTATTCAGTACTTCAATCTCTGATGTAGATAGTGAATAACTGGATATGTTATGCACTAATTGACTCAGTTCCAAAAATTCTGCAGTGTTTGTTGCTGCCCTAAAGGGGGGTCTTTCCTCTTCGCCCCTCTTATATTGTCGTTCTCTATCGACCTCTTCCTGTTTAATCTGATGGGAAAAGGAATGTCAGTAGGGTTGTGTATCTCAACCCTATCAAGCTGGATTTTCCGTCTGACAGCTCCAGACAGGGTATTGTTGTTGGTCAAAGAAGACAAATTAGTTGTGGATGGCACGGTCACTTCTCCTCCTTCACTGGGCGTGGTGTATAGCGAGGAGGTGCGACTCTCAATAGGTGACACAATCGCATCCTCTAAGCCTGATGCATTGTCGCCATTGTTGCCTAAATTAACTGTGCTGGTATTCTCCATACCTAAACTGGGTGGATGACAATCACCTCCGGTGGGGTTAGTAGTGAACTCAGTAATGGCAACGTTTGCTGGATGCATAGCAATTAGAGATTCATTATTGCTATTGTTATTAATCAATGCCAATCCTCTCACTGGTGGTCCCTCAGATCTCCTAGCTGGCCCCCGATGATCCCCCCTTGGAGCTACAGTTCGAGGCCACACAAAGACATGTTGTTGAGCAAAATCCTTCATGTCTCTGCTCATTTTATTGCGTTTGGTATTCAACAAATTGGCCTCATATCGACCAATACGCTCTAGTAAATCATGTACATATAGATCTGAGGAACTTTCACCCATTGCCGTTACCAGGCGTTCTTGATGGTTGATTATAGTGCTTTTACATTCTGCTTCAATAGGCATAAAGAAATCTATTAATAGATGCATATACGCCCTACTAGCATCTAAATTTATTTGTTGCCATTTACGTAACAATGCTGGATACAGATTGCCATAGGTGGGCATGTTGAGGACGCAGTCCTCTTGGAACAATGTCTTTGGCAAGGGATGCCTCCATATGATGTCTCTGTGCTTGGAGGCGTACAAGCTTGTAAAGATCATTCTCTAAGTCTCTTTTGATTGATTTAATCAACACTTCATCAGACAAGGAAGTCTCAACACTACCAGCGTCCACTCTACCATCAAAATTAGCCAAGGGATTCCCTTTGTCCTCCATAAAATTCATAAACCTAGTACCAAATGAATTGATACTGCCTGTCGCACTAGGCCGATTCTCAGCTCCTTCCATTCCCTTGTGAATTATATAAACCACCCTAACGTAGACCAAAAATATGCAGAGAGACACACCCTGGAGCTAAGCTACATAGATATAGTTCCCCTTCATATGATCGAATTTCCCTAAACTCGAAATTCATAAGCCCGTAGGCAGAATCTCGTGTTTAAAGAAGCTCGGAAATATGAAGGGAACATAAAAAAAAATGTATACCTTTCTAGTGTTTTTGCAGATGGGCTTTGCCCCCTGCATCCCCCACACACTCCCTACTTAAATATTCCTACTCTGAGATCGCAATACAGCAAAGGAATGGGAAATCTCCCGTTCCACGCTATATGCGTAAGAGCAAAATGGAAGATTTTCCAGTCCTCTGCTGTACTGCAGTCACGTAGCATGTGGATTTAACCTGCAAGGGTGCAGGGGGACCTGGCCCTCTGCAGAAAGGTAAGTAAACCCGTTTTCGGTAACCCTAAACATACTTTCATCTCAAGCTTATACATTTCGAGCTTTTTATTTATTTATTTTTTTATTTCGAGCTCATAAATATATATATATATATATATATATATATATATATATATATATATATATATATATATATATATATATATATACACACATATATACACCTAGAGACAAGGTAACCTACTATTGAGGAAATTTAGTTTTCTAGCCTTAAGGGTAGTGTACACTTTCCATACTGAAGAATAAAGCAAAAAGAAAAATGAAAAAAAGGGAAAACTAGTTGTATAGGAACAATATCAGCATACAAATTACTAAAATAGACTGTTGTCATAATATAATATAAGATCTGTGTCAAAAATCACTTTGCATGCTTATTAAAAATTAGAAAACGGGATTCAAGTTGGTATTGCTTGTTTAACCCATGGTTTATTAAGTGAAAACAACAGATGAGCACTTTCACATTTATCAGAGCTTTGTCAGATCTAAGTCATAATGTAAGTAAGAAGTAATATATACTTTTCTGTTTTCTATATAAAAAGCCATGTAAACTACAATGAAAGCATTAATCCAGGAGTATTTAAACTGTTCACTTTCGATGACACTCAATGGAACAGTGGTGCATACAAAGTTTGCATTTTTGTTGTGATTGGTGCTGCCTTCTCCTTATCTACGTAAGTGCAAAGTCACTGGGCAGGATTCACGAAGCCTCCGTGTAAGAGTTACAAGGCTTACACAGAGGCTGCAGTTAAACGATGTGACGTCAGCATGTCATGCATATGCATAAGGGCATGCTGAATCACACCTAAGGCTAACACGGTCCATGGAAGACAGTAGGGGGCGTGTCCATAGGCCAAGCCCTGCAAACGGACACGCCCCCAGAAGAATAAAAGTCCCGAAAGTAAACCCCCACGACATAGCCCGTGTAAATGTGAATAAACACAACACAACACATGCCCCCACAGACTACGAACATAAAATGTACAAATGAACATCTTATAATTTTTGTTTAAATTGGAAAGATGTTTGCCTGTGAGTGCGCTCATTTGCGCGGGCGTGCCCATAGCTTAGCTACAGTTAGCAGTCAGTGGAAAAGCATATAAGAACTAAATATGCAAAGTAAGTCAAGAAGCAATAGCATAGCGGTAGAGACGTCAGCTGAAGAGCAGGCAGTCATGGTTCGAGCCCCCTCAACATCAATTTTTATTTTTAGTGAAATAAGCACGAAACAAGTCCCTGACATATATGTACACATATAAAATTATATTTTATGTAAAATGTAATGAAATGGGCCATATATTTTGAAGAAATGTGAGATAATAAAAAAAGAAAATGTCAGATGTGCCTATAGCTGAGCTACAGTCTAACAAGTTGAGTACATCTGCCCATAGGTGAGCAGTGGTTTAACAGGTATAAAATGAGTGCCCGTAGGTGAGCAGTGGTTTAACAGGTGTAAAATGAGTGCCCGTAGGTGAGCAGTGGTTTAACACGCTGAAACTGTGTGCCCATAGCTGAGCTCAGCGTAATATGCGTGCTGACAGCCAAATGACGTGTAAACCAGCATACCCCGTTTGCGCGGAGCTGCGCACTGCACCAACAAGCTAACCGACAGGCAACGTTGAGCAAGCTGTAACAAAACTGCCTTTACACAGACACACCTCCTAGCCTGTGTAGACAGTCATAAAATATAAAAAGCAGTGGCCAGGTTTGAACCCAGGATACCATGCACCATAGTCAAGGTACTGAACCATTAAGCCATGACAGTTGCACTTAGAAATGCAGTAATAGCATATATATAGGAATGAATAGAAAGAGGAGCATGACAAAGCAGGTTTTGTGAAGCTGATACAATTCCAAAATGGCCAATCACAGATAAGTGCGGGAAAAACGGCATATATAAGCTCCATAGGCGGGAATACACAGCATAACCGATTGTAGACTCGACTTGCAGCCAGAATGTCAGGTGTAGGTGAGGGTAGTTGCTTTCGAGCACAGAGGTGGGGCATTGAGGAGTCCAAATATATGGTTTGGCTCCTTGTCCACAATCATGAGGCCCAACTCATGCAGGGCCAGGTCCTGTGGGGAGCATATAGGGCTGAGGCGTGGGACCCATTGGCTCATGATATCACCAGTGCCACAGGGATGCCAAGGACTGGTGAGCAGGTCCATCACCACCATGCAGACCTGAAGAGACGGAAGCAGGACCAACTGAACCGTTGGATCCAGGAGGCCCGGCAAATGCCCAACGCCCCACTACTGAGTAAGTTACATGTAATTATTTATGTAAGAAATTAACCTAGCTGATATTATGGAGATGTGTATTCCAATATTACTTTATTTATATTACAGCTGCAGGTGTCCGTTCTGTGAACCGTTGAGCCTATGGCGATAGGCTGGCATGGTTGTGCCACCAGGCAGGTCAGTAATTCTCTCCCTGTAACTGTAAATAAATATATAAGTATGACAGTTAGCAAAAGAGTGCAGTGTAGTCACTAATTAATAAAATGTGCAAGTAACAGTGTAAGAGGGTTTGCAAGTATTGCTTGATTACAAAAGTGTGATACAGCCTGTAATCCAAACATAAAAGTGAAACAAGTCTGAAATAAAGATGTCCCACCTGTAATATAATAGTACATAACCTGCAGCAGGCTGAAAAGTACAGCTGCAGAAGCTGAGTAAAACACGTATTAAATATATCCCTGTTGAAATACAGAAACATGACAGAAGTGAGACTGTTGGAAAGGATTGTTAGAACTACAGGTAAAACATGTCAATAAAGCCTAGAATTAAGTACCATCCTGAATTGTAAAAATAAAACAAGTGAGAGAGTGTAAGAAAGAGTTATGAATCCACCAATAAAGTAGTACTAACTCCTGAATAAAGTATACTGCAGTCAGTACAGAATGAAATGAATGTGACAGGCAGAACCAAACAGTAACATGTGCTGAAAATGGTACCACAGCTGGGATGTGTATCCCAAAATCTGGATATGTTGCTCTCAGTCTGCAATATGCAGATAGTATGATTGTCTGAAATACCAAACATCCACAGTTGTCTATAGCTATATAAAGCAAATGTAGCAGGATGATGTTGCTGAACAGAGCCAGATATGAATGTGTATGAATAAAAATGAAAATGTATATTGATGTAGCAGTAAAATTCCTATCACCAACTTGAAGTAGTTATCACATAGGAAACTGTAGGCAGAACTGTAGTGTGTATATATATATATATATATATATATATATATATATATATATATATATATATGCAGCTATTAGAAATGTACAGCATATGTATTGGTATTTAAAGTTGTTAATTAAATTTTCTTCACCCTACCCTATAACCACATATAATCCATTCCACGAGAAACTGGTATGTGCAATCACAATTAACACCCCTGGACATTTGTCCTGTTGGTTCATACATATTTGCATGTACGTTGATGCATCTGCCCTGTTCATGCATCCAAACCTGATGGCCTGTTGCCATCAATCAACCCTGCATGTTGTTGGACTGTGTATTGCTGTTCAAAATATGCATGTGTTATGCTTGCTGTTCAATGGTTTGAATATCTGGGTGTTTGGTTAATGGGAATACTAATGCATGCTGTTACAACTAATTGTGAATGGTATTGTACGTTACTAACCCAAACTGTCATGACATAATGCAAAACATAGGACAACAGGGAAGGTGGGTTCCAGTGGACCCACCTCTCCCTCCTCAGCTGGCGAGTGCACCTGGCAGTAGTGCCCAGGCCGGACCCTCCTCCGGTGGCCCTGTGCCACCTGCGGGTGGAAGCGCCGCAGGGGATGGGGCTCGTCCCCCCTCTGCAAGTGTGGCCAGAGGAGAACATCCACTCACACTCCGTAATGTCCGGACTGTGGTGCATAGGGAGATCCGGGAAGCTGTTCTTGGGCCCCTACGCCAGCTTGAGGCATGGGTGGCACAACTAACGGGCGTGCCTGCTGCCCGGCCTACACAGCCCCCAACACAGCCCAATCCTGGGCAGTAAAGGCACAGTGGCAACTGCCCATGGGTGGGGATATCAGTTCCACTGTTGCCATCTGTGGGCTCATGGGCTCTAGATATCCAAACATCCATCCCCGTCAATTGTGTAACCCCCCCCACATGTGTCATACACCGCCCCTGTATGCGTCTTGTTTGTCTTGTCTGTTAACCTACCCAACCTACCTCCCCAGCTATACCGACTTCCTGTACCTGATATACCACTCTCACCTGAAAAAAAAAAAAAAAAAAGGCCACTCTGTACCCACAAAAAAAGTACGCCCCATACATAGCTGCCCATTTCGCACACATGTCTGCTGGACATGGAAACTGTCAATTGTTGTCCTTACACATCTCTCAGGGGTGGAAGGTTTCAAATGTCACACCAAATTACAAACATATGCACAGCTGTTGCTGATGAAGAAATGGGCAGCTATGGGCCTTACCTACATCCCTCCTGCAAAACCCGAGCTTGTTTCCCTACTGTCTTGCCCTCTTTGTGACCCCTTTTTCACCACTTTTCTGTCTCCCCATTTCCATTTCTTTCAAAGAAATTACCGCGGGTGTGCGCAAGAGTAAGCACTTTTAAGCAGTTGTAAGCGGGTGTGTGCAGAGCTAAGCACCAGTGCGCATGCGTGAGCTTCACGCAAACCAGTGCTAACCCGGTTACAACTGCTTAAAAGTGCCTTAGTCACTCTGAATGACAAGGCCTGTAGTCTGCTCAAAAGCAAAATAAAATCCCACTATCAGTCCCGAACCCAGGACCTTGGAAACAGTAGTCTGCATGACTTACCACTAAGCCATGACTGTTATATAAGAACATTGTGCTACAATAAATATATCATGTAATAGTAGGAATGAATGTAAAGGGAATATAGGATGTGTAGTACACAAAGCATGTCATGTATATTTACTGTCAAATGTAGTGGATTTCTATAATAGTAGTGTGTGAACAGAAACAGCCATGCTAGTTGGTAGCTTGTAGGTAATAATGTCACTGTAGCATCTTGCAAGCCACGCACATACTCACAGCAGGAAAATCACTGCCCATACCCTACAACCTCTTACAGCAACACATCTGGACTATGTAATAAAAAATGTGGAGCAAAGGCCCAAAAACAGGGACACATTCCAAATATTGCTCCAACAAACTTAGACAGTTGAGAGAGTAACAGGTTTTGCATTATGTTGGATGTTTGGAAGGGTATGAAGTCTGAAAATGAAATGTTTGTCACTATAGTCTGACTTGAGCCCAGAGTGATTTGCCAGAAAAAGCTGTTTATGAGATATGCACCAAAATATGAGGCAAAAATGTGGATATCCTGCAAATATCTGTACACTTGAGAGGTCTGACACTGCCATATTTGAATTAAGAGCCTAGACATAGCAACAGTGACTGAGTTACAGGGATGGCCCACAGACTCCCTGTGAAATGTACAAACAGTAGGCAGAAAGGTGTTACAACACATGCAATGGTAACTATGAAGTACTGAAAGTATGCACCACTTGCACGTCGGAAATAGTGTAGTAATACATATGCTCATGCTAACCCACAGTCACAACTGCAGAATACCAGGCAATTTAATGGGTGTACCCACTGATATGTACCATTCCATGAGGCAGATAAAAGATGCACCCGAGAGTCACTGGGGCCTGCTCAGCAGCATACTCAAATACCCTAATAGATGTCAAGGCCCACACCATGGCCAGACCACACTGCATAAAGTAACACCCTAGCAGATATAGCAAGCATTCCAAGGTGTGAATGTACATGGAAAATAGGAAAGCCACAGCAACACACTACAGTCAAGACACCTAGCAGGCATACAAGTAGTGAATGTAAAGGGCAAATATTGAAGCCATAGCAACAAAGTGCAAGAGCCACTGCTATATACCAGTTACACCACATGTCCCACAGGAAAGCACACACACCCACATTAACAGCAGTAGTAGTCTTAAGTGTCAGTGTACATACACACTTAGTACAGGAAACTGGAGAAATGAATGGAGAAATGTTAATCTACAACACAGCCAGAAATATGACAGAGATACTAACCTTTACACTCACAGAACAGTGTCCACAGCATGCCAGCATGGTCCCTGCCCTTAAACTCTGAAAGGGCTATGCCTATCTCTCATACCTTTTTATAGCACTGTCCTGGAATCACAGTGATAACTGCAATCAGTACACAACTGGCTGCATGCAGTTAGCAAATGCTGGCTAACAATTGGTGCAGAGGTCATCACATGGACATATGCAGATACCTACAAAAGCATGCTGTACTCCCAGTCCACACATGCAATACTTTCATTGCACCCTCTGGAGGTAGGGACAGAGAGAGAGAGAGAGAGAGAAAAAAAAAACATACACAAACAAAAGCACTCATCAAAACCCACTCGAAAGCTGACATCTGCCAACTGGAGCAGCAGCAGGACACCAAGCAGCAACGCAAGCAGCTGTGATAAACACAGGTAATGTAAAGTAATACTTTAAAAGTCTACATACTGTGAACCCTCCATATGTGTCATTGGTCTGTATCCATATGTATATGAAGATCTGCGTAGGGCAGGGGACATACAGCAACTATCAGTGAAGGCTGTACATACATATGTATGTGAGGGCATCTATGTGCACATATCAATGTAGGTTGAATGTAGGTTGTAGTGCAATGTACAAATTAGGTTTCACAGTTATGTATGTTTAGCAGTATGTTAGTGTGTGTATACAGTTTTGTAAACAAACATGTTGATATACCTATCTATCATATGGATACATATGTATGTCAATATATGTATGTATGTATATATATATATATATATATATATATATATATATATATATATATATATATATATAATATGCATATATGTATACATACATAGAGAGGGATGTAGGAATACATAGACAGATGTAAATAGATAGAATATGTAGAAACATATATATGTAATACACACATACAAATATAGATATATGTAGATACATATACATAGACAGACAGATCTGACTATCTAGAGATATGCCTGTATATGATGATCTCACACTCCCCCTGTCCCACCCCCTCTGTCACTCTCACCCCCCTCTCTCCATATCTATAGCAATATATGTACATCGATATATATATATGTGTATATGTATACAGACATATATATATATATATATATATATATATATATAATATATATATATATATATATATATATATATATATATATATATATATATATATATATATATATATATATATATATATATATATATATATATATATATATATGGTTCGAGTCTCAGCTGGGGTGCCTTCTGTGTGGAGTTTGCATGTTCTCCCTGCGTTCGCATGGGTTTCCTCCAGGTACTCCGGTTTCCTCCCACATTCTAAAGACATGCTTCTGGAGCATTTCTCCCCGGGCCTCCGCTGAAAACAGGATCTGTGGAACGTAGTCGGATTTTCAACAAATGTTAAATAAAAATAAAATATATATATAGAGAAAGATGTATATATATTCTGAGTGAGGCACATGTGTACAGATGTATTGCAACAGGTGCCTGTGACAAAGGCATGGAGTGAACACCAGAGTACCATATCCCATTTCAAATCACCTACACCAGTAACCACCAGATATGTGATTGGCTGCCCACCACTGCATGTGTCAGGGGTGAACAGGGTCATAAATGTGTACAATAGTTCCCCCAATGATAGTCACAGTGGCACACTATTCCTGGAATACCTGCACATGGTATGTGTCAGCAGACATGGTGTGTCAGCTATGGACATGTAGGTCAGTGTACCCCTCCACACCACACAATGGCTGCCATGGTATGTACCTCACATGACAGCTAAATATATGGAGAAGGACACAGTGACATGTACAACACTGTGACAATGCACTCAAACACATTACCAATGCACAGTGACTGACAACACCACAGAGTACACACATACTACCCACATAGAGGTTACCACTCCTGGATTTACATACTTAAGTCACACCCATGACAGATGTCCAACAACCATAGTAACACCTCACACCATCCACAACCTAAATGACTGCTGTGTGTCGTCCTTGACACCGCAGTAGAGAGCACATGGCGGAGGTACAGGTTCCTACCCACAGAGAAGACATACCCTGCAATAAACCACACAGCGTTAAGAAGCAAGACTCTCCATGAGTACATGTCACACATACCCCTGCTGAATGTTAGTCAGATAGGTAATATGCCATATGAGTCACCCTGTGTAACTTTTTGACAGGAGCAGGTACCATCACATCGCATGTGTCTCAATGGTCAGGGTAGCAGAACAGTATGCTGCTGTAGTCCCAGGGGCAATAGCATATTGTATTGTATTGTATTGTAATGTATTGTATTGTGTTGTATTGTATTGGTATGTAGAGGTGCCTCCTTCGTGGAGTGGAACCACTGCTGCTGAATGCCAGTGTACAGGTATATATCCTGTAGTCAGGCTAGTGTTACATAGCACTTCTATATGTGTGTTTAGCTCCTCTTGGAGTTCATGTAGCATGCAACCGGGGATACCATCAGGTCCCATTGATGCTGTGTTTTCTGCTTTTCTGAGGGCGGCTCTCACCTGGACATCTGTGATGACAGGGAGGTTACATTCAGCTGGGATAAGTATGTCTTAGTTTGAGGGAGAGGGAGGGGGGAAACTTTTACTGAACCTGTCTGCCACAATGTTGCCAATATCTGTAGGTTCAGTGAATTATTTGTTGTTGTGTACTAACTATGAGCATATTGGAGGGTTTCTGACCAGGTTTCTAACATAACTGAAGAAGGCCTTGTGGTTATCTGTAGTGTCCCCAGTGATTTCCCTCTCAAAGTTGCCCATGGATGTTTGTATGAGAGAAAATAGCTCTTTACTAGTGCTGACCAGACATGCCTTCCCTTTATGGAATTATGCTCTGTCTTGCAGTAGCTTCCATCTTTTGTTATACAATCTGTCTATGGCTGGGGTCCACCAGACAGGATGCTTTCCCTTTGTGGAGAGTGTCTTGGTCTTATATGGGATTGCATGATCCATGCATTCTCGGAGATGTCCGTAGAAATCATTTGTGAAGGAGTCAGCATTGTGGGTTGTGTCTTCCACTGGCCCAGTGGGCTTAAAGGATACCTCAGTGTTACGAAGTGTAAAGTTTGCATTTGAAATGTTATTCACTGTAGTCATTTGTGCTGGTGGTGGAGGTGGGATATGTATATCCAGGGTAATTAGTTTGTGGTCAGATCACAGTAGTTGATGATGTACCCCATACAGTACCTCGATACAAACCCCCAGAGTGAGGATGTGCTTTGGACCTGAATCAGTGTTCTGACTGTTGGGGTTTGGTAGTATGTCATATGGAGTGTGCCATGTACTGTTGCACAGTTGTTGGCTGAGCACTGATACCTGGCCATTTACATGTGTATCCACCAATAGACAGACAGATGCTATATATGTGAGATATGTTGTATCACAACAGTCGAATAGCATGTGTAGTATGTGTGCCAAATTCTGCTGACATATTTTGCTGATATCATGTTATTTCCTTTTTCAGGACCATGGCTCACCAGCGCAATCCAGCGTACTCTGCAGCTGAGGATGAGGAAATACACCAGAGCCTGGTGCGGGATTATGCAATACTCTTTTCTCGCACCAGCCAGAATCTGCAGGAGAGGGCTGCACTGTGGCAAGACCTGGTCCGTCGGGTAAATGACATAGGCACGCATAATAGGACATATGAGCAGGTACGACATCACTGCAGTGATTTAATCAGAAATGTCCGTCAGGGTGCATCGGATATCCACAGGCAACAGGTTGCCACAGGTGGTGGGGTGGCTACACATTCCCCACTCACCAGACTGGAGGGACTACTCATAAGTGTTGTGGCTCCAGCCCGCCAACAACAACAAAAGCAGCAGACTTGCATTATGATGGAGGCTGGAGCCACACAGCACCAAGACTACGAGCGTGCAGGTAATATGCCATATTTATAGTTGACTGTGGTGTACACTGGTAGTTAATGCATGTGTGAGGTGTGTCCTTGGTTTGTAGCTGTCATCATAGTATTTGATGTGCAAGTGTGATATTCTCAATATCAGCAGCTGACCTGTGAAAGGCAACTGTTGTACCTCTGACCTGTATCATACTCAGTAACAATGGCACAGTTGTGCCCACTGACATTAATTTCCTCACTTCTGCAGGTCCCTCCGGTGTAACAGCAATGCAGCCTATCCATGCTGGTGAGTGTGTATTAACAATACCTTTAATAGTCTTGATAGTAATAGTAATATTAGGCTCACTTAGTAGTGCTCTGTGTATGCATGCAGGTGTGTCTGTGTGTTGATATCTCGCATATTGAGTAGTGTGCAAGTGTGCAACTGTGTGCAAGTGTGCAACTGTGTGCATGTGTGCACGTGTGCATGTGTGCATGTGTGCATATGTGCATGTGTGCATCACTGGTAACATTGTGTAGACATTGTAAACTGTGTTTCCTGTTTCCCTCCCACAGGTTCTGGTGCTGCTCTGGTGTCATGCAGCAGGGAACCTGAATCAGGTGCCACGGGTACTGATAATGAGGACATCTGTGTAATGGCACAGGAAGGTGTGCCAGGGTCCGTCATTGGTCAGCCAATTGACAGTACACAGCTGTCAACCCCATCAATGTGCACAGTCATCCTGCCAATACACCCTTTGTCACCAATGTCCCTAGGTGATAGACAGGATACAGCGGGCATTGACCAGGGTAATGTGGTATCTGTGGCACATGCTTCCCCACACAGCAGCCATGGGCATGGCCCTGAGATGATACCACACAGACAGATGTCCAGGGGTTCTCGTCGGAGCATCCATGGGCGTACTGCCCCTGTCAGACATGCCCACAGAGATCTTACAACCTAAGCTATGTTTCGGGCTGTCATGCAGGCACAGTCACGTATGGAATGGTACACCAGACAGGGTCTGAGGGAGCTGACAGCATGTCACACAGCCATGACTGACAGTATGCGTGACATTTGTGCTGCCGTCTGTAATTTCACTGATGTCATAGACAGACATTGTGGGGACATATTAGATCAGTTCCACAACTACATGTCCATGAGCCAGGGCAATGGTGGATGGTTGAGGCGTCGACGTGGGCGTATGCCAGCAACAACAGCAGCTGGCAGTCGTCGCGGATGACAACAGGGCCGCGGCCACCCCCATAGTGCCAGCAGCAGCCCCAGCAATGCTGGGTCTGTGCTGTCATCAGACCACCCCAGGAAACCATGTGCACGTGGCTCTGGCCAGCCCCAACAGGGATCTGTGTCCAGTCAATGAACACCTGCTTCTGATGACAGTACCCAGTCTGGATTGGTACCGAATACGGTCCGTAGCATCCCTGCAAGGCACAGGTACCGTGTCCTTGGCCAGAGACACTGATCTGTATGACCTGGCAGGTACAGTCTGTGGCTGTCCACAAACACCGATATATGGCAGCCATGAGGTGGAACTGTGTGCATCCATACACACATGCGAATTGACAACACCTAGGGCTACTGCATACACACACACACTGCATCAGCATTGCCCCACTTTGTACTGCTGTCCCTCACCAACACACATACACACACATGTAAATTGGTGGTATCAGTGGCAGACTCAGGCATACCAAGTTCACACCCTGTGCATATGATGAAACTGTGCCACCTCCTGCAATCTACAACATCAGTGCAGGTACAGGTTAACATGTTGCTGATGCACAGGGTGACTACATAGGTGTGTAGTAATAGTATCATGTTGTTAACAGTACTGTGTGCTGATATAATTGTGGGTATATCCCAGCATGCCTGATGCAGTAAGGGTATGATTGTCTTGTACTGTTTTCTACACCCATGGTAAGTACCATAATGTATCATCTGCACATGTTTACATACTGGTGGCAAGGCTGTCAACAGAAGGCCACATACATAGGTAGCACAGGGGATAAGGTAATGAAAGTATTGATACGCAATGATGGACATGTAAACTGTAAGTGGCATGTTGCCCACACTGGACTCTGCAATGCGGATGTTTGAGAATGTTGATATGTGTGCAGTACTACATGACTGGTACAGGACACACAGGAGCACCCTAGCACTGCAAGCTCACATCTCATACCATGCTAGACAGCCCCAACACACAAAACTAACTTTCACAGGAGGGAGAGTCCCCATAAATGTCAGGGATACTGTGGTGGCAGGACAGGTAGAATACATCCTACTAAGTATGGAACCACTGAGTGAAGGCTCAGTGTCTGTAATTTGACATGTGTATTACTGCAGGTATGAGCACCTGGGCTTCCATCTGGTTATTGTACATCCTGACGGTACATGGTCTGTACACTTGTGTGTGCTGAGACTGGACCCTGGCCATCCGACCTGTGTATTTCCATGTACATGTGTATAGTGCCTGCATATTTGCACTGTGACCTACTGGAAGTGGTACAGCTTGATTGTTGTACAATGGACTACATGCAGCCCTGCTTACTGTAGCTTTGTTTGCATGCATGTTTGCTTGCAGTTAACCTGGAACACTGATCCCACCTGCAATGCAGATTTACAGAGCTTCTGTGGACTCCCAGTGACATCTGCATAGCTTACTATATGTATGTCCATGTCTCACTTGACAGAACGTCGCTGTTTGTCCTGTTCGCATGTACGTTGCCTGTGACACATTGCATATGACTTTCCTGGCATTTGACCATTTGAGCAGTCATATATGCCAGTGCTAACTAATCACAGGCACTACACCCTCACATATTCACCTTCTGTACCTTGTTCCTCATTGGCCCTATGTGCTGTTAATCACCATGGCAATCACAATACTATGGTAGCATGTGCAAAGGTCACTTGTCAGTCACCTCTATGGTACAGTTGTGGAATATGTGAGTCATGTGGCAATGTCACAGCTGCCACATGTACACAATCAACCTTCTCCCCTACACATGGATGTACAACACATGTATGAGATGCAACCACATAGCCAAACTGGAGACTAAGCACTCTGAACCCAGTACTGGCATAGCCTGTCAGGTGGCATGAAATACTACAGTGACTACAATACCAGTCTGATGTAGACTTACACTGACAGCAATCCAAACACATGAACACACTGGGGCATTCGTGGAGCCTCAGAATAGCATCCTGCCTGAGCAGCAGACACCTCTGCAGCTGGCACACAGGCATACGTAAAGCCGGAACACAGCACCTGCAACACATAGCACACAAATCCTGTGTGCCAAACAGTCACAGCCTGTACGGCTAGACAACACACCTGCTACAGTTGTGTTAGGTACCTTTATTGTCCAGTACAGTGAGGTCCCGCTCACGAGGCTGGACGAGGTGAAGATCACAGTGATATGCCTGTGGGGCACTATGGTCCACCACATAAAGCAAGCATACAGGTCATTCAGAGGCATGGACACATATGACTCAGTCATTGTCCATGCCACTATGGCTGACCTGTGATGTACCTCCCTGGACTACATGATAGGGAACATAGAAGGGCTCTCTGAGCATGTGGCACAGGCTGGTATGACCCTGACCTTGGTTGGCATCATACCCTCACCAAGAATGCTGAAGTATTACTGAATGCTGATGAATTACTGTAGTTACAACACCCTAGCTGAAAGGTTCTTAGCATGTAGTCACTGCATTGCTATGGAACAACTTGTTACCACTCCCACAACAGGTGAAAACATGCAGCACCTGTTCATCAACAACATGTAGACTATATGCCCCAGACCAGATGTGTATCCCTCACTGCTAGGATGATACCATATACAACTCACACTGTATATACACATACCACATGCAGAACCCGCACAGAAGACCACAGTCATAATGTTATCCAGTGCAAATACCATGTATTCACATGTGGCAGGTGTCAGACATGGGAACTATTAAAGGTCACAGGTACATATGTGTATTTGGCACACACATACATCATCTGTGTCCATTGCCATTACTGGTTTAATTGATGTCATGCATTATTGTGAACAACGACCCACACACATGGGCATTCTGTGTGACAAAAACACACGTGGCATGTGTGGAATTTAAAGCCATAACTAACTGTGCTATGACAATAGTGAGAGATGCAGTAGCAGAGCATGCTATTTGCATTAATGGGAGATTTTCCCTCTTCTGCTGTACTTGTAGGGTGCTGACATCATCCCTGTGTAGAGATTGGAATATGCAAGGGCTGCATGGAGTCTTGCACTACTCTTAGACTCCATGCAAGCCTTCGTGAATCCTGCCCACTGTGTATCTAGCTATTGCTCAGTGTGCTTGCATGTCAAATTATAATGTAAGCATCTAGCCCTGTACTTTTGTTATATTACTAGAGTACATCATAATACAAATCATTGTTATGCTAAACTCAATGTGAAATACTTGATGGGAGAGGGGAGGAGTTTGGTGGTTATCATAATCCAAAAAAAGAACTCTGTTGCTAAGGGCAGAGGTGTAAGTAGGACTTAGCTACTATGTCTGCATCAAGGAAGATTTGAGAAAGAACAAATTGCCTTCAGGGTTAGTAGTAAGACAAACTAAAATAAACAACAAAGTGAAGATGTGTGTGTGATGCACCTGCAATATATCTTACAACATCTTGACAACCCAGGGACATATGCAAGGATTCTGTTTGTGGACTTCAGTTCTGCATTTAATACAATAATTCCAGAACTTCTTCACTTTAAACTCTTCCAGCTTTCCATTCCTGCTTCCACCTGTCAATGAGTCACCAGTTTTCTAACCAATAGGAAACAGCAGGTGAAACAGGGGAAATTTACATCTAGCTATCGCACAATCAGTTCAGGTGCCCCCCGGGGATATGCGCTCTCCCTACTGCTGTTCTCCCTCTATGCTAATGACTTCACCTCTAAGGACCCCTCTGTCAAACTTATTAAATATGCAGATGATACAACTATCATCAGGCTCATCAGGATTAGTGATGAGTCTGCATACAGATGGGAGGTTGAGCAGCTAGCCCTTTGGTGTAGTCAGAATAATGTGGAACTGAACACTCTTAAAACTGTGGAGATGACAGTGGACTTTAGGAGTGGTACGTCAATATTATCCCTCCTCTTTATATTTAATACTGCTGTGTCAATTTTGGAATCCTGCACGTTTTTGGGATCTATAATCTCCTGGGACTTGAAGTGGGAGACCAATGTAGGGTCCATCATAAAAAAGGCACAACAGCGAATGTACTTTCTGTGGCAGCTGAGGAAGTTCGACCTCCCACAGGAACTGTTGATTCAGTTCTATACAGCAGTCATTGAATTTGTTCTCAGCTCATTCATAACAGTGTGGTTTGGATCTCTGTCTAATCATGACAAAAATAGGTTACATCAAATACTCAAGTCAGGTCTGCCGAAAATATTATTGGTGCTAGTTTGCCCTCCTTACAGGACCTGTACTATTCCAGAGTCATAGAAAGGGCAGGGAAGATCATCACCATCCCTTCACATCCAGGCCACCATCTTTTTTAACTATTACCATCTGCCAGGCATTATAGATTAATACACACCAAAACAAACAGATATAAGAACAATTCTTTCCACAGGCCATCAAGTTCATAAACGGTTAACTCAGCATATTAGGTTGGGGTATTCTTCTTCCCAAGCCTCTGAGAATTCTGCAGTATCGTTTACATATTGTTAATACTTGGTTCTTTCAGAGTTTATTTCAGTATTTCTTGCACTGAGTTGCACTTTGCACCTTGTATGTATATGTATATTTACTTTTTTGTGGTGTTCTTTATAGTTGCATGTATGTCATTTGTCTTGTTCTTAATATTTGTATGTATGTCATTTATGCAATTCAAACTTGGAGAGTGAGTCACTGAAACCAGAGTCAAATTCCTTGTATGCATGCATACATACTTGCATGAATACTTGACCAATAAATGTTATTCTGATTATGATCTATATATTTATATCTATATCTATCTATATCTATCTATCTCTATCACTCTCTCTGTATGTATATATATATATATATATATATATATATATATATATATATATATATATATATATATATATATATATATATATATATATATATATATATATATATATATATATATATATATAGGAGCACTACAGACTCCTGAAAGTCCAAAATCCTGAAGACCAAACTCCTGAGACCAAAATCTTGAAAGTTCAAAATACTGAAAACTCAAAATACTGAAAACTCAAAATCCTGAAAACACACAGGATAACAACACTTACTATATTCCAGCACAAGTACATACAGAAACAAATAAAACACAAACTTTATTACTGTTTCCAAGTATAAGCAGGGAGGCAAGCCCCCCTGCACCCCCCATGTGGGCTGATGTGCCCCCCACACCCACTGCTACTTAAATATATCAACTGCAGGATTGCACTTAGTGTGGTGAAGTGCAATTTCAGAGTTGATATATTTAAGTAGCAGGGGGTGTGCAGGGGGGCTTGCCCCCCTGCATATAGTTCAAGGGTAATATGTTTCTGCATGTATTTGTGCTGGAATATAGTAAGTGTTGGTATCCTGTGTGTTTTCAGGATTTTGAGTTTTCAGTATTTTGAGTTTCCAGTATTTTGAACTTTCAGGATTTTGATCTCAGGATTTTGGTCTTCAGGATTTTGTGCTTTCAGGATTCTGTAGTTGTAGCACTCATATATATATATATATATATATATATATATATATATATATATATATATATATATATATGAACAGTGTTTAATTGACACATATTCAGTGAAAGCTGAAAATGTCGAAACCACAGAACAGCGATTTCTTTCCTAGGGAAAGAAATCGCTTTTCCAACCCCCCCAAAAAAACATTAAACACTTCCAAATACGTACACACATACCCTAATTCTAATTATACCCCCCAAAAAACAGTAAACAACTAAGTACACATATGCATGTAACCCAACCATACATCTAACGAAAAAAAAACAGTAAACATTTTAAAACATGTGCACTTACCTTAACCCGCACCCTATCCCTGTCAGTAACTCTCGCACATTTACATAAACAGTTCCAAACACATATGCACTTACCTTAACCCTAATCCTACCCCCAAAACAAAAGTAAACAGCTGAAAACACATACCCATGTAACTCAACTATACATAGGTTCATAGGTAGGTACTAGGCTTTCGGCCCTGTGGCCTATACAAGCCCAGCCAAAAAGGTACCCTGGTTTTAGCCACCCAAGAAAATTATTTTCCTGTGCCACTGTCGAGCAGAGCCACAGAGGTGATCCCCGGGGTGAATTTCCTATTTCCCATCCAATCATCAAGATTTTTCTTGAAGAGTGCTAATGAGGAGCTTTGTTTGATATAGATAGGTAGTTTATTCCAGAGTATGGGAAGTCTCTGGGACAGGAATCTATCCCTCCGGCATGTTCTGTTTAATGTGGTGACAAGGTTTACGTCCCTAGAGTGTGTAGCTCGGAGGGATTGGGATTTCTTTAAGTGGAGCATGTCCAACAGCTTTGGGTTTGACATAGCTTTGTATGTTAGGCATAGATCACCTCTGAGTAGGCGATATGCGACGGAGTAAAGCTGGAGTTTTTTGAGACGGTCTGCGTAGGGCATCTGTTTGAGGCCAGTAATCTTCTTTGTGAGGTATTTTTGGGGCTTTTCCAGTTGTTGTAGATGTCTTGTGAGGTACATGCCAAAAGGGGCTTTGTACTCTATAATGGGTCTAATGAGTGATGAGTAGAGGGGAACAATGACCTCTTTTTTCTGGATGAGAAACCTTTTGTGATGAGGTATGCCATGTAGAAGGATTTCCTGACTACTGTGGCGATGTGATTATCAAAGGAGAGACTACTGCCCACCTGTGTCCCAAGGTCTCTTATCACACTTTCAGTGTTAAGTATACTACCGCCTATGTTGTAGTTCATCGGTACAGAGTTTTTACCAAAGGGGATGACAATGCACTTTTTGGCATTGAGCTTGAGGCCATGGCTTTGACACCAGGCATCTGTCTCAGTGAGGCCCTTTTGTAGGATGTCCACATCATTAGGAGTTTCAATTATGGCTCCTAGTTTGCAGTCATCTGCAAACTTCATTAGCCAAAGACCTTCTGTGTTAGCCTGTACTTCAGAGAAGTAGATACCAAACAGGAGAGGACCCAGGACTGAACCCTGTGGTACTCCAGTTGTCACTGGTCTGAAGTCGGATTTGGAGTCTGCTACTTTCACAGTGTGGGTTCTGTCAGTGAGCCAGTTGCCAACCCATCTTGTGACATAGGGATTTATACCTAGTTTAGTGAGTTTATCTATAATTCCAGAGCGGGGATGGTGTCAAAAGCCTTGGCAAGATCTAGATAGGCTGTGTGAACCACCTTACCCTTGTCTATGGCTTTGGTGACTGCTTCAAAGAAGTCTTTCAGATTTAGGAGACATGATCTGCCTTTAACAAACCCGAACTGGGTGGGATCCAGAGTTTGGAGATTACCAATATCTTTGTTTATAAGTTCCATGATGATACGTTCCATGGCCTTGCAGACCAGGCTCATCAGGCTGATGGGACTGTAGTTCCCGGGGTCTGTGGCGGCTCCCCCCTTGTGGAGTGGGATAATCATTGCAGTGCGCCATTCAGCAGGCACAAAGCCTGAGGTGAGGCTATGATTGAGCATGGTACTTAGGTTGGGTGCCAGTTCATTCAGCCTGGGATGTTGTCTGGTCCCATGGATGCTGTATTCTTGGCTTTGGAGAGTGTGGTTTTTACCTGTGCAGCCATGATTATAGGAACTTTGCATTCTTCTGGTATAGAGATGGGCTCTTTAGGGGGTGAGAGGGGGGTAAAGTTAGCACTGAATCTATCTGCCAGGATGTTGGCAATATCAGTTGGGTCTGTATATTTAGTAACACACACAGTTGGCCAGCAGTGAAATAATTCAGAAGGAGAATAGAAACACCCAAACAGAGTGTAAAAGGAAAAACTTTAATGAACACAAACCGGTTTCGGCACTCAAGTGCCTTCTTCATTGTGGGAAAAAAATAGACATACAAAAGCCTGTGAAGCATCAATATTTAAATAAAACCACCACCAAATAGAAACCTTGGATTGTTCCTATAAATCAATGCATAAACATGAACTCATAAATAATGAAAAAAATGAAAAATAAAAGATTCATTATTTATGAGTTCTTGTTTATGCATTGATTTATAGGAACAATCCAAGGTTCCTATTGGTGGTGGTTTTATTTAAATACTGATGCTTCACAGGCTTTTGTATGTCTATTTTTTTTCCCACACTGAAGAAGGAACTTGAGTGCCGAAACCAGTTTGTGTTCATTAAAGTTTTTCCTTTTACACTCTGTTTGGGTGTTTCTATTCTCATTCTGAATTATTTCACTGCTGGCCAACTGTGTTTGTTACTTGAGTTCTCCTGGCCGTGCAGAACCCACGTGCATAGCAGTTTTGTTTGACTCTGTATATTTAGTGCCATTGTGCTGTAACTCAAAGCAGCTCTGAGTGTTGCCATTGAGATTTTTGACATAGCTATAGAATGCTTTGTGGTTGTCTATAGAATCAGTGGCGATTTTGTTTTCGTAACTAGCTTTGGAAGATTTTATCATTGTACCCTGAGGAGCCATTTCTCCCCATCTCACCCAACATCTTATATCATATCTTCTGTGAGCTGATCTGAACATGACTTCATTTTCCTTAGTGCTGTTCTTACTTCTTGTAGGCCAGGCTCCTTCTCTTCTCTCATCATAGGCTGTGTCTGGGGCAGTACAGCTTCTGTGGAGTTTTCGTCATTCAGAAGATGCTGTAAGTACTCCTTTCATCTGCCTTTGATGTCCTGCGGACTGGTGAAAAGGTTGTTGGTGGGATCCATTATGAAGGGTGTCTGTGTATCTTTCTTTTTTTGTCTTTGTCTTGCAACCTGATAGAGTTTCTCTGTACCATCTTCCAGAAGCTGGTATAGTGCCTCTGATGCCTTATTCTTTGCTGTTTCAACTACTCTCATAGCCACTTTGTTATTCATCCAGTATTTCTGCCTTGCATGGTCTGACTTTTCTATCTCAGTTTGTTCCTGCACTCCTTCTTTCTTTTGATGACTTCCTAAACCTCTGCATTCCACTACCAGCTTTCCTTATGTACCTTATTTACATACCTGGCAAGGCTGCATATCTGTTCTGTACTCCACACACATACTATTTTGAGTCACTGCCATTCTTCTTCAACTCCACCTCAGTCCTAAATAAGAAATTTGTCTTACAATTTTTTTAACATAAATTATCATTCAGTCCAGCCTTTATTATTCATTGTTCACCCATTACTTGCGTAAAGTATTTACCTTTCCCTTCAACCCCTATGTCTCTGCTCTTTTTATACACTTCCCTTCCCTAATTACGCCACAGTTAACCCCCAAACCCTCACAAATATCACTGTGATTAGTAAAGATCAAAATATACTTCCTCACATAATAGCCTTTAATGTTCTATAGAAATAAAACAAAACTGTTTTAACCCATATTTTATGATACATACAATTGTATTCCTTTCCCATCTATAAATCCCATTTTCATAAACTCTCTAGATAACTCCACATCTTGCATCAGTTTACCTCTTTTTTGTGAGCATCCCAATTACAATATTCTGTAAGTATTATTTTCAAACATACCACTAAACCCTTTCTTATTTATTCAAAGAGCTTCCCCCTACAAGCATAATCTAGACATGTATATATTGGAGTCAACCTTCTTGCCTTTCCTTTTGTTTCATTATCCATAATCATCCTCCTGCCTAGCCTTGTTATTATAATATCCAAAACTGTCATAGTTTCTTTAAATGAAAGTTGCCATCCTAGATCAAGTATCTATCCCATTTGTCCATAATAGTTTCCCATTCTGTAACATTTCCAATTGTCATTTTTTTATTCATTTTGTATTCAAACATTGTACCCTTTAGATTTTTCTTCTACCACCTAAAAACTAATAAACTCTTAATATTGATAGATACAATGGGTACATTATCCATGTCTCTTACCCTAACTTTTTTTTCTCCTGCTTCCTTATTTTTTTATTCTTTTGTATTCTTGTTTCAAAAGGCTCATTGTCACACTCTCTTCCCCTCAGCTTTTGTTTTAATAGCTCATAGGCATTAATAACTGTAACAGGTTCAAAATCAAACAAAAGCAAAGTATTTCCATAATCCTCTGCCTCTTCCCCATATTTCTTCCAATTCCAACACATATTCAAGATTTCTGTCTATCCTTTTAGCATGTATAATCTTATTCTCCTGTATATTTTACTTATTTTTTATTCTAATTTTGTTCATTATCAATAATTTCCTTTTCACAGTCTACCTTTTTCATAATCTGGAGTATAAACGGTCTCCTTTTTCAGTAAGTTCTCCTTTTTCAATCTGTTCCAGGAAAATTATAAAAGGCCTTCTCTTTTACACTCAGTACAAACAAGTTTGCATTATTTTACAGTATGCCATTTCCCATACAGTGACTACATATTTTATAAGTTAATGCATTGATTAAATAATCTTACTTACTACAGAAGAAACTTTTTAGTTGTCACCCATATTTGAGAACACCTCTGTACTTTTTAATCAAGCATATACTAGGTATATGCCATATTTTGTTATTGTTGATTTTTATCACAACCTCTGCTTTCCACCCACATTCCAATTACCTCTAGCACCAGAGGTTGTGGTAAAACCTTTTATTTCATTACAATCTCTTTCAAATAGTTATCATTGCCTCCTCTGTTTGTCAGTATGGAACTGAAGTGTTGCATTCTTTTATCCAAATAATGTCTTTTCTGAAATAACATAATTACTTCATATATTCCCCGGGATTCATGAAGCTTGTGTCAGGCACAGGCGTAGCATAGGCGGAATAACACCAAATATGGCCATTGAGCGATTCAGGTACGATCCAATACCACATGCACTACCGGCGTACGCCAGAATTGCGCAGCCCTCGGCATAGGTATGCTAATCACCCCATGCGCAGTGTCACACCATGCTAAGGAAGGCAGATAGTGATTCACGAAGTGGTGCAGGTGTAGCGTAAGCCCACGGAAATGTAAACCAAAAAACACGGTTTACATTTTCCCAAACAGAACATCGGAGCTATGGAAGCAGACCAGACTCATGTATTACAAAGTTAACATATGCCAATGGCTAAATACACAGCCAATGGCATAAGAAAAGATGCACAACACCTAAAAAACAACATTTAATGTCATGTCCACAGTAACGCACAGTACAACCGCAGGGCATGTGTGCGCAAACTGGAACATAAAGAAAATATATAAAAATGTCATAAAATCGCAATGTAATACAAATCAGGTTTACACCATAATACACAATGGTAGGCATGGAACACCACAACCAAGGTGCAAGGGTTGCTAAGGGCCTGCGACAGTGTTTGGCATGGTAACTATGAATTAGTAGTCAATGCCATGCAAATGAGACAGATAATGCTGAATCGCAAATGTCTCACCGGATGAAGGTTGTACCATACGGCGCAGCGCTATAACACCGAGGAGTGGCTCAGAGGAAATACATGACATCAGCAGAGGGGTGTGCCACAGTAGCAGTAAGCACATTGGAGCAATGCAAATCTGGCCTGGCCATTGCTAAGCAAAGCTGCAGGACAGGGGTAGGAAGGAAGGTATAGAATCGTTTAGCTGAGAGCACACATGGTGCCCAAAAGCGCATGTGTATGGGGATGAAAACGTGCCCGAAACCCAGTAAGTGGATGCACGCGCCGCGAACAATAGCACAAACAGGAAGGTCAGGGGAAGAAAAGAAGGAAATGCCGAAGTAGGGTAATTGGAGTACTAATGAGCAATCAACACCAATCAACTCACGGTGGCCAATCGACAGCAGCTGACAAGTTTGCTTGCAGAAACCTGTAAAACAGGATAGGGGAGGCATTGGAATGCAAAGAAAGGAGGGGAGGCATTGGATTGCAAAGATAGGAGATCTGTCATAGCAGAGCAAAGCAAACCAACAGTAGACTGGCAATAGCACACATTACGCAAGATACACCAGGTCTAGGAAAGTACAAATGAAAGCATGCGGCTGGATGCATGCCAGAAAATGGTAGGTGGAACGTGCAGAAATGTAAAGGGAAGGTCAAGAGGTAATCCACAGCAGCCATATGTAATTCAACACCAAAGGCACCACAATAGTAATTCCGGTAGTAAAACACATAAGATACCCTGTAGCTACGATCGTACATACACACCCTATGACATCATCGGTGTTCACAGCACAATAGTATAAAGTGTGAAAGCACCCTACACACACCTGTGTATTCCCAAACACTGCATCATAGGTGTAAACACACGGGGAACTTTTAAAATGTACATGCTGGGAGTTGCCATAGCTGTGATTCATCAGCCTGTGTTAGAGACTGACGGTGTTGTGGAGGATGATGCCGACAACCACAGCAGGCCCCGGAGGAGGAGAAGAGTGTTCAGACCAAGGGTAACCTACCAGGGGCTGCATGATCTGGAGATAGCAGAGCATTACAGGGTGGACAGGGACATCTTACAGCAAATAGTGGAGCTGTGCCGGCCATGATATTACAAAAGCATACACTAAAATAGATTGGCAATTGTATGAGCTTTTTGTTGATGGTACAATATCAGAGAAGGAATATGATTATTTATTAGTAGAATTTCCAGTAACACCTTCAATTTTTGGTATACCGAAGATACACAAAAATGTGTCTAATCCCCCATTTAGGCCGATTGTGTCTGCAAAATTATCCAAAATGGAAGCTATTGCACATTATATTGACGTCAACTGTGGTATGGTAATTGGGAATATTCACCACATAGTAAAAGATTCTTGGCAGTGTTTAGAAAAGCTTAAAGATTACAACAAAAGTAACTTGGATACTATTAGCATAGTTACAATTGACGTTGTAAACTTGTTTTCAGTCATTCCATTAGATGAAGGCTTACAATTTTTTGAAGAAAGTTTGGAATCTTATAGTAACATGCACACAGTTAAGAGAAAAACTATAGTAGAAATGATGGAGATGTTATTGGAAAACAATTTTTTTAGACACGGAGGGGAGTATTACAAGCAAATTTCGGGTGTGGCTATGGGGGCAAGATGTGCCCCCGTGTATGCTAATTTGGTTTTGGCCACATGGGAAAAGAACTTTGTTTTTGGATGTAAATTCTGGTCCAAAGTAGATGTATACTTGAGATTCCTTGACGACGTCCTGGTCTTTTGGAAGGGTAGTCAAGATGAATTATTAGAATTTATAGAATACCTTAACCACACAACTACGTTCTTAAAATTCACATACAATGTTAACAATGAAATTGGTGAGTATTTGGACATTAAAATATATAAGAAAAATAATGAATTGGAGTCAAATATCTTTAGGAAAAAAACATTTTCAAATTCCTATTTGCATTATAAAAGCTGTCATCCTGAGTTTCAAAAACGAAATCTGATTAAAGGACAAATGGTAAGGCTATCTAGGATGATTAGTGAGGATAATATTTATGAAACAGAAATGGATTACTTAATTGATATGTTGACAGAGAGAGGCTATCCCAAGAGGTTATTGAAGAACATTAGAAAGGTGATTTTAAAAAAGAGACAAACTGATTATAAGCCAATATTAAAATATGGATTGTTAAATAGAAGCACACACAATCTTAATGATGGTCAGAGAACAAATGCTATGATACTGCCATACAGTAACAGTGCATATATGATAAAAAACATTATAAATGAAGTTTGGGACAACGTTTTTAACAATCAGAGTGAAATTTTAGAGGAAATAGGCTCAAAGCCTGTAGTAGTTTTTAGTAGGAGTAGAAATCTTAAAGATTATTATGAAAGTGTGACCAGATTTAAAGATTCACAGATGAATAAATGTGGATTCTGTAGGTCATGTAGATTCATAAGAGATGGACCTTATGTAACAGTTAAAGGATATCACCGTACCATAAGGTGTCCGGGGCATGTAAATTGTAATACAAAATTAGTGGTTTATGTTGCTATATGCCTGTCTTGTCAGGCATTTTATGTAGGGAAGACCATAAGAAAACTGAAAGAAAGAATAGCAGAACATAATAGGGACATTAAAAACAAAAAATCAACTAATGCACTTTTTGTACACAGTTTATCATGCCCGGATTTTAAAAAAATTCTCTTTTTTGTTATAGACAGACTACCCCAAACTATGATTAAAGAAGGTGATGTTAATATACTGTTAGAGTTGAAGGAATGTTTATGGCAGTTAAGATTGCATGCATGTAAAAAACCTGGAATCAATGAACAGATCTCTATTTCTAGTAGATTAAAATTAAATGCACAGAATATATAATGGGAATATATTTTAAATATTTATAAATATTTATTTAATTATTTATACATATTTAATTATATATTTATGTATACATTTTTAGTATTATATCTATTTATATCTTACGGAACACACACATTTTTAATATATTTTTAAAAATTAACATTAATTTTATTTTTAACTAATATTTTTGTCCTAAGTGCTTTTGTATCTTTTTTGATATATACACATATATATATATTTTTTTAAAAAAAAAAGCTATATCAAGATTTTATATTAACTATATTAAATATATTTGTACATACAAATATATTATATTAAACTAAGTACAATTATATATATACTGTTTTTATATATATATATATATATATATATATATATATATATATATTTGGGCATTGTATGACAAAAGGGTTACTAAGTTTGTTTAGTTTAGTTTATTTACATTTTTATTAATTGATGTTCGTTAATTGATGAATTGATACTATTGGTGAGATATTAGTATTTAAGGCAAGCTGTTCCATTAAGTTATTACTCTGATGAAACCTGCATTGTGGTGGGTGAAAGCGCTCAGTGTTTATTTTGTATTAAAGTTCTTCGTGCATTCCAGTTGCGTTTCGCTATTTATTTAATTTTTACTAACATTTAATGTCATGTCCACAGTAACGACAGTACAACCGCAGGGCATGTGTGCGCAAACTGGAACATAAAGAAAATATATAAAAATGTCATAAAATCGCAATGTAATACAAATCAGGTTTACACCATAATACACAATGGTAGGCATGGAACACCACAACCAAGGTGCAAGGGTTGCTAAGGGCCTGCGACAGTGTTTGGCGTGGTAACTATGAATTAGTAGTCAATGCCATGCAAATGAGACAGATAATGCTGAATCGCAAATGTCCCACCGGATGAAGATTGTACCATACGGCGCAGCGCTATAACACCGAGGAGTGGCTCAGAGGAAATACATGACATCAGCAGAGGGGTGTGCCACAGTAGCAGTAAGCACATTGGAGCAATGCAAATCTGGCCTGGCCATTGCTAAGCAAAGCTGTAGGACAGGGGTGGGAAGGAAGGTATAGAATTGTTTAGCTGAGAGCACACATGGTGCCCAAAAGCGCATGTGTATGGGGATGAAAACGTGCCCGAAACCCAGTAAGTGGATGCACGTGCCGCGAACAATAGCACAAACAGGAAGGTCAGGGGAAGAAAAGAAGGAAATGCCGAAGTAGGGTAATTGGAGTACTAATGAGCAATCAACACCAATCAACTCACGGTGGCCAATCGACAGCAGCTGACAAGTTTGCTCGCAGAAACCTGTAAAACAGGATAGGGGAGGCATTGGAATGCAAAGAAAGGAGGGGAGGCATTGGATTGCAAAGATAGGAGATCTGTCATAGCAGAGCAAAACAAACCAACAGTAGACTGGCAATAGCACACATTACGCAAGATATGCCAGGTCTAGGAAAGTACAAATGAAAGCAGGCGGCTGGATGCATGCCAGAAAATGGTAGGTGGAACGTGCAGAAATGTAAAGGGAAGGTCAAGAGGTAATCCACGGCAGCCATATGTAATTCAACACCAAAGGCACCACAATAGTAGTTCCGGTAGTAAAACACATAAGATACCCTGTAGCTACGATCGTACATACACACCCTATGACATCATCGGTGTTCACAGCACAATAGTATAAAGTGTGAAAGCACCCTACACACACCTGTGTATTCCCAAACACTGCATCATAGGTGTAAACACACGGGGAACTTTTAAAATGTACAAGTTGGGAGCTGCCATAGCTGTGATTCATCAGCATGTGTTAGAGACTGACGGTGTTGTGGAGGATGATGCCGACAACCACAGCAGGCCCCGGAGGAGGAGAAGAGTGTTCAGACCAAGGGTAACCTACCAGGGGCTGCATGATCTGGAGATAGTAGAGCATTACAGGGTGGACAGGAACATCTTACAGCAAATAGTGGAGCTGTGCCGGCCATGCCTGAGAACCAGAAACAACAGAGGGGAATCCATCCCAGTGGACACAAAGGTATGTGTAAGCTTGTGAATACTAGCCACAGGTACCTTTCAAAGGCCAACTGGAGATATAATGGGGATCTCACAGGCATCAGCATCCAGGGTACTACACCAGTTCCTGGATGCCGTGTTACCACATGCCAATGAGCATATATACTTCCCCCGAACTCAGGAGGAGTTGGCCAGCAATATGCGTCACGTCCACCGTGTGGCACACTACCCAGAGGTACTGGGTGCGATAGACTGCATGCACATACAAATAAAATCACCACCCGGTGAGCATGGTAGGCACTACATAAACTGCAAGGGATTCCACTCCATCAACTGCCAGGTCATGTGCAATGCCCAGGGCATTGTCATGCATGTGTGTGCTGGCAGCCCTGGAAGCTACCATGACTCCCATATCTGGCATGCCTCACAGCTGTATCAGGTATTTGTCAGGGGGGGACATCCCACATGGCCACCTTGTGGGGGATGCTGGCTATGCACTGGAGCTGTGGATGATGATTCCCATCAGAAATGCACACACTCACATGCAAGAACGCCATAATGAGGCACTTGCACAAACCATAATCATCATAGAGTGTGTGTTCAGGATGCTGAAATCACAGTTCCGGTGCTTGGACACATCTGGTGGAGCCTTGCAGTACTCTCCAGGCACGTGTGCCCACATCGTCATAGTATGTGCCATGCTACATAATATGATCCTGCAGAAACATCTGCAGCAGGGACAAAATGGTGAAGGCCCTCATAGCCCACCGCAATTGCCAAGGCCATCACAGGCACAGAGGGATTCAGACCATGAACACACTGTGCCAGCCCCAGTAGGCAGACGGAGGCATGCCCAATATGCCTATGCCTTGGCAAAGAGGGAACGTATAGCACATACTCTGACAGTGTAGGCCCCTACGGACTGACACACCACTCCACCTGCACACACAGTAAAATGGATGGCACACAAACACAACCACCTGTAAATTGTAATGTATAGGTGGCCTACTGTGTGATTCCTACATAGGCAGCCCTCAAACATTGTACACACAACAACTATTGGAACACGGAATGTCAACACCGGAACAGTACATTCGCCTATCAGCATATGGCGGTGCTGTGTGTATACGTTCCCAGGTACATCAGTAGGTACACGGCCGATTGTCAGAGGCCATACACCAAATGGGGCAAACAGTGTCTGCTGTCTCCACAACATCAAGTAACCAACTGTCGCTTAGTGGAGCAGAGGCAATTGTGGGAGGACATGTGTGTAAGCACTGTTCTGCACACACTCAGCACGGAGTCCCTGCTGCGTTAATGAGGGGTTCCACATAATATAATCATGGATGTTGTGTCAAGGCATGAGGTGTACCCATGACAGATATTCGTCACCCCAGCATGCTCCACCTATGGTCGTTTGAAGGTGTAGCACAGTATCGTGTGTGGCTCACTGTGATATACATACCCAATGCACATCCAGTAAACATCACATGGACATACCATTAACTGGACTCATCAATATGTAAACTAACTGAGTTACCCATGTGAGTGCAGTATGGAGTAACAGCTGTAGTATACTCTACGTACAAAATGACATAACACGTGTACAAATCCCAGATGGCCATGTGTTAAACGCAGTGACCGTCATGCATGTTCCCGGTCCCACATCCTGCAAGGGATGTGACGTAATCCCGAAGGCACGAGTAATGCATGTCGGATGCAGGTCATCAGATCATATGTGTAGCATACGTTAGCGGGAATATGCATTGCCCGCTGCTGGTAAGCGATGTTTAAATATGACTATATGTATATGCGCGAAACAGGGATAAGCTTCCCCGAATATCGCGTAGATCACGGTCAATAATGTCCAGAACAGGTGAAACCAGCATTATTCACCCCTGTACTAATAGCACCTGCTCTGAAGGGTAAAACGACCACTGCCAGGAGTAGAACACGCAATCATGTATAGAATTGCTAGCCAAGATGTACCTATGGTAGGGTTTCCACCTCTTCAAATGCCCAATGTGGGACATAAGTCAGATGTCTGCAGGCCGACACATACACCCGGCCAGTACAAAATTCAGAACTTCACTGTTTTGCCTAGATAAAAGCTCATTCTTGAAATGTTTACTTACTTATTCTGTTTCTAGAACATATAGGTGGTTCAGATACAGAATAACTGTTTTATGCAACTATTACATAAACTATAGGAAATAAGTATGTTCTAAAATCCCAGGCCATTTGCCATGTTTACAAATATTTTGCAGGACACAACTGTCCAAAGAGGGACTGTCCCTCGTAGAGTGGGACAGCTGGTAACCCTAACCTATGGCAGGTGTGTAATGTGACAGGTACAGACACAAACGTGCGGAGTCCAGGAAACAGTATACACCAACAAGTACACAATGAAAGGTGTAGCTTTCCTGTCACTTTCCCAGTCAGATATATATATATATATATATATATATATATATATATATATATATATATATATATGTATGTACACATATATACATATATATAATACAAATAGAAAGGGCGATAGAGTGATATATGTTGATATATACGGATTCAGCACTATCTGAAAATATATATAGATAGGTCAACAACATTCATAACACCTTGGAGGTACAAATAAATAGGATACCGCCAACTATGGAATGTGTAACATACCGACGTGCGTAACCACGAGGCTGAAAGACCAAAAGAACACAGTACCGGAACAGTACAACCGCGAGTAATAGTATGATGATATGAAGGGACATTTAGTTACCACTGCCGGTGTTGCGGTCCATGTAGGTACTGTGTTCAACTGTGTTTGTGAGTGCCGTAGTCTGTGTATGTGTGTGTTGAGGGTGCCGTGTGCGTATCCATGTGACTGTAATGTGTGTGTGTGTGTGCGTGTGTCCGCATCATGCGTCTGTTAGTGCCAACTCAGAGGTAGATCATTATGGTAGGTGTGAGTATAGCTAGCCATAGGCATACGGTTACCACCTGTCCCACATTAGGCGGGACAGCCCCTCCCTGGGCAGGTGTGTCCTGACATAAAACATTACAAAGGGCAAATGTCCGGGATTGTAGAACATTAATATGTCCCATATATAATGTAATAGTTGCATTAAATAGTTATGCCTGTATGTAAGAAACATAAATGATACATGCAATATGATAAGTGGCCAAAGTCCTACAATAGGTATGTATTGAGAATAAAAGTATATGCTAACCTGTATACTGACCGTGGCTATGTGTTGGCCTGCAAACACCGCTGTGCATCCCGCAAGTGTCCAACAATTGCCATATGAAAAGGTGGCAAACCATGGGAAAGAGGTTCTGTTACCAACACAACCGCAATGACTGCAAATATCTGGGACAGAAATACACGGGATAGCTGTCAGTTAGACATATCCCTTTACATATCGCTGCAGTTCCGGAGGTATGGAAGTATCAACCTCACCTGCATACTATATAGAAACTAATTAACAATGGCCCAATGTACAATCCTGTAACATAAGCCTGCTAATTGATAGCTCTTTAATTAGGGACGGAGCCCAGACACATATATATGGAATATGTAGAAATGCAAGCCCCACAAACCTGTATATGCTACGTACACCCACCAACATCCCCCACTCTAGAAACTATAGCAATACAGAATGCAATAACAGCACAAACATCCAGTTAGTCAATTACATCTGCAGAACCGTCAACATACCTTGTGAGGGATACAATTAAAGGCACCATGCAAAATTGCAGCCGTTATATAATGGAACAAACGGCGATGTTACAGGTTTTGTTTGCAATAGTCCATTATCAGATGTTGGGATGACAGGAACACCCACATGTTGAACCACATACTCTAGCTGTCACACGCAATCCATGGGGGACATGAATCCAAAGTATAATTGTCTCTATGCATAGCAGTTGCAATTACACATAACAAAACACAATACAGGCCGTCTCCCCGAAGGTAGGGCAAATGGGCAACGCCCAAGTGGAGAATTAAATTATATACCCCACTGTTGCCGCGTAATTGGTGAATGGAGTAGCTGCACAGCTGATATGTAAGTAATTAGTCACTCAGGAACACCAATTGGCGTGAGGAAACCACATGTTACAGGTATCAACATATATAAGGATGACTTGCCAGACATTCAAACCGTATGCTCATACAAAATACCTGTTTAAGCAGTGTGAGAGAGAGATAGAGACGAAAGTCCATAACGATAACAAGGTATGTAGAACACTCAGTATTTAAGTTTATGTATAGCAAGTTTTTTATTAATTATTTACTGTATGTATAGCCTGGTTTGCATTAATTAAAAGTGTCCACAATGCATAAAGTGCGAAAAGGTATTTATGTAGTGATGTCTTGCTGAGCATAGTAACACATGTAGAAACTGAGCGTCCAGCAGTGGGCCACAAGGTACACATTACAGACACCACAAGGGATGCCACATGAGGGCTTTAAACAGAACAATTCCATACAACCCGCCGTCAGTGGTAGGGTATGTCCAACAAGTACGTGTCATAGCAGGGGATAGTATATGTTGATATACTGTCACAGTAGGCATGTGTATGGGCATATAACGACAATGACATGTCTAAGGTGGTCCCGCTGTGCAAGTATGCTTTGCATTATGAGATACTATGTGAAATATGTGTAATGTATAGTATTGTAGGTAGATATGTCAGATATTCTACACAGCATAACAGGCATATCATGCATACCAAAGGTATTGTCTATTGGCATGTGCAATAACAGGATACATATGGCTTGTAGGCACAGGACATTGCAATAGCATGATAGCTAATCTAAATGGAAGGGCTACCAAGTAACCATGCACAAAGGACATGTAATAGCTTCACAGGTTCATAGTGGGGTACTATGCAGTCTGGCAAGTCTATGTGTAAGCACAACTACAGTGTTCACACCAGTGGCACCTCTCTAGGGTAGTGTCCTGTGAACAGCAGAGCCATGTGTTACCTGCACCTCTGCACAGTACAGCCACTGCAGTGATCCCTGGCGTACATGTGTCTCCCAACCACCAAGGGAGGTATCACATGAACAGTGCTACCGAGTGTCCCTGCGTGATGTACACAGGACTCATGTTCCAAAGCATGGTGAGTGACCAATTTGGGAATGTAACCTTCAAGCACATCCTTCTCATTGTTGCGTGTGTGCACATATCCATGAGCATGTTGCTCACAGTGGCTTTTGCTTATGTCGCATATGTGGAGTATATTCATTAATATTGTTGTGGACATGGGCCCTGTCTGTTCAGCAGAGGTCACCCCTGAGTATGTAGTATGCAAATGTGTGCAGACGTGGTGTCCGTAGTTCAGCCGCATACTTTAACTGTCGGAGCTCAATAAACGTCATGGCGTGTTAATGATGTGGTATGTAAAGCTGTAGCTGTTGTGTAAGGTACACCCTAAATGGGGTGGTGTACCCTTGAATGTGTGTAGAAGTCTTGAGTTTAGAGGTACAATGGGTGCCTATGTACCAGCTACACACCCAGTACAGATAAGTGTGGCCACGTAGAAGGATATCCATGCCACAGTGGCAATACGGTAACCACAGGAGTGGGTGCAACATACGTGTGTACTACAAACATGTACAATGTGACATGTATGTAGGGGGCTACCACCTATGTGATAGTCAGTGGGTGAATGGTGTAATGCAAAGGTGATGTTCATGCACCTTGTGTCATGCAGCTTGAGGCCATGATATTCATATCAGGTATCTGTCACAGTGACACCCACATGGATGGAGTCAGTATCAGCTGGTGGATCAATCATGGTGCTTTGTATGCAGGGGTTTGTAAAGCTAGGCAGGGAAAGTCCCTCTGTGCTAGCCTGTACCTCAGGGAAGCATATACTGAACATGAGGGGCCCAATGACTGAGGACTGTGGTATGCCAAATGTAACTGAAATGCAGTAGGTACTATGTTATGCAACCATCATTGTGTGTGTCCTGTCGATGAGCCATGTTGCATAACATCCTGAGACATAGGGTACGATGTGCGGGTGGATGTGTATGTTGTCAATACCAGAATGGAGAACGGTGCTGAAAGGCAATGAGAGGACAATGTAGGATGTGTGGACTCCCGTACCATCATCAACTACCCTGGTAACTGTATGAAAGGAGTCCACTAGGTGTTGGAGCCATGCTCTGGCACTAACAAGTCCAACCTGGGTGGCATCAAAGGACCGGAGCCCAACAATGTCTCTGTGAATGACGTCCTTGATGATGTGCCCCATAGCCGTGCAGAACAGTCCAGTCAGGTCTGTAGGACTATAGTCCCGCTCGTGCATTGTGGTGCCACATGTGTGGAGTGTGATAAATGTTGCTGTGTGCCATTCAGGGGCCACAATGTCTGATACAAGGCTATTACTGAATATGGTGGCCTAGTGGGGAGACATGTTGTTCAGAGGTTTGTGGACATCACAGCCTGGGACTTTGGAAGGTGACATGGGGCCAGTGTCCCAGGACATATAGAGTGCAGGTTAGTACTGTGTAGGTGTGACCGCAGGGACACCGCAATGTTTCTGCATGGATTGTGGCCCTGTAGTGAGTGAGAGGGTGTAATGTTAGCATTGAATCCATCCGCCAGCATGTTGCCAACATCACTTGAGTCTGTAATGTTCCTGAGTGACTGCTGTATGTGAGAGCAGATGTGGGTGTTGCCAACGACTACTGACATACCACCATAATGCCTTGTGGTACACCCCGGAATGTGTCACAGTAATGTTTACGTAGCTAGTCTTGGAGTATGTGATGAGGGATCCCGTGGCCCTACCGAGGCTGACCAGTGAGCTACCCCACCCATGGGATTGTACACCACTGTGCAACAGCCTCCACCTGTTGTTGTACATTATGTCCATAGAACTTGACCACCAGAGTGGCGTCTGTTATCTGGTGTGTACCATCATGGTTCTGTGTGGAATAGCATGATCCATGCAGTCGTGTACATGCTAATGAAGTGCACTGGGGTATGTTTCAGCATTTGTATGTGCATTGTCCATCTGCACGGGTGTCATGACGTTAACAACCGCTGTCATAAGACGTCTGTAGTAGGTGTTGTAGTACTCATGTACTGTGTATGCCGTGAAGGGTGTGGTGCCGGGATGTGGCTAACAAGGTTTATTAGCATATGTTCGGAATCCAACAATGAGGGGATAACCCCAGGTGTGGAACACCAGTCACATGTTGGTAGTGTTCATGTCAAGGTTAATGTTGGTCTTGGAGGTGGTGTGTATGGGTTGATCCAGCCGAGTAGAGGTTATGACTCATTGATGTGTCGGTACATGAGTGGCTATCCCAGTTAAGTGTGGGGTAGTGTCAGTCACACATCAGTAGTAGCTGTCTGAGCCCTACTGTCTAGTACACCAACAAAAGAGGTCTGGTAACTGTGGGGTATGTTGTTGAATCTGTAGCTTGTTACAATGTACATAGCAGTTCCAGACACAGTTAGTTGCACGTGGAGCACCTCTGATGCATTGTGCTAAGTAACTAGCCAGGATGTGTGTACAACATAGTGGGATATGGGAACACCTCAGCTGTGGGTGTGCCAGTCCAGGTATGTGCCTGAAAGGTATAGTCTGTCTACAACCTGTCATTGCAGGTGTGCTCTGCAGAGCCTAGCGGCAGGTCCTAGTCACTGCAGAGATATTGGAGTGGTGCATTATAAGGTGTGCCTTGCCTGCGTGCGTCACAGAGGAAGATGCAAGCAATGTGTCACATGACCCCATGTCTTGCTTGCCACTTCCCATTTTGCCGGTGACTGTTATTGGAAACTGTACAAGACAGGCAGTATAGAAGCAGCAAGAGCCTTACATGTGATCTGTACTCCCAGGGCTGACAGGTGCAGGTCATCTGTGCCAAAGCATTGTGTTTGACCAGGTCAGTCAAAGCGGACACATACCAGATGCCTGTGGAATGACAGCAGAAGCATAGGCAACTGTTGAAGTGACACAATCAGTCGTTGTACAGTGATATTGGGTCCGGATGAAAACATAATTCTCCCCAGGGCTAGGCCAACACCTTCAGGGCTACAACACTGGTGAGCTATTGCATGTCCCTGCACACATAGTCTGTGAAGTGGCATCTCAGGGCAGTCACACTAACATGGAGAATGACAGTCACATTGTACCTGGTGAGGTGTGGCATGGGTGCATAGGTTATGTTGCAGAACCAGTTACCCGGCAGCAAGATGTAAGTGACTATCACCTTGTGTAGCCTGCTGTGTGGAGCTGCAGTGTCACCACCTACAGACTCACCTATGACTGGTGTGTTGTGTATGTTATAACACCCTATTAGCTGTATGTGATGGGCACACATGAGTCTGTGGGATATAAGTTGGTGATGTTGTGTTCCGTGATGGGGGCTGCCTCTGGTGTCTACACAGAGTATGGAGAGGTACTGCACAAGTTGTCCTCGTATGTGTGGCCTGTGGTGGAGATCATGTGAGACTATGTGATGAGTGGGGTGTGTTGCAAATGTTACACATCCCCACATGACTGTCAGGTGCAGTCAGGGTTGGTGATAGCATTACCCCCAGCAGGGCTGCATAAGTGCATCCCCCACAGGCTGTAGTGTCATATGTTGGGAGGTGAGCATTGAATGTGTACATGAGACAATTGCTCTATTGCCACATGTAAGACATATCCATCATATAGACAGGCAATAGCACTGGTACGTGACAGTTGGACATGCCTGTATATACAACCATGTCTCACAGGATATATGTGTTACGTGTGTACAACAGCTGTTGTACCATAAGCAAGCTGGAAATTTTAGGACAGCCAGTGTACCTGTGGGAAATGGTGTGGAATGGGTGCTATATTAATCAGTATCTCATGACATGCTCACAAGTTCTGAACAAGTGCCTAGCATGACCATACAATACAGATAGGGTGTTGGATAATATCAACCCACAAGTGGTGATGACAGTCATAATAGGTGGTACCGCACTATAACCCTGCTGAGTATGGTGTGCATGTCCATGAACCATTATCACTGTAGATGTTAGCAGTACAGATGTACAAGACTGTATGGATGTTTGATTACAAATACCTTTGTATGTCACAGGAGTGGTCTACCAGTGGCCTGTTGACAGACTCACAACTACAAAAGGTACCAGAGTGACATGTGCATATTACACCAGTGCCAGCTACAGTAGAACAGGGTTAATGTGTTGTACTCCACCCAAATTGTAGGCCATACCACACAGACAAATGTTAGGCATCTGTGTATGTAAGGATGTGAATGGCCATGACCTATGAGGAATAGCTGTGTCAGTGTTGTGAACAACATACAGAATAGGCTGTGTGGGTGAGGTGTGTGATATATGTGCACATTTTGATGGATGATATCAGCATTGTCACCGCTAGGTGAACATCCCTGTACCCATTAACTACCACCTAGGCTGTGGTCAACATTATGGACACTGTGTAAGGGATGGTGCTGTGCAGTACACCTCCCTGCCTTGGTGACGTCTCCAGGCCCCTTGGGTAGTTATACGAGGTACCCATGTCATGACAGGGTGCCATCCATGAGCATGAAGATCATTGGACAGGCATATATAGCACTGGGGTGACCAATATTGGATCACATATCACCTTTAAGGGGTAATGGCTATGCGTGGATGGGCAATACCAGCCTTCACAATCCTCACCTCCACTATGCAGCATGCTGTCTACCTTGCATAAAGACATTTGCTACACCATGATGATGGACATGCTACATGTCCATATCCTGATCTGTAAGACATACGTCATGGAAAGCCACCATCCTAATATTAGGATCGCCACATGCTGGACAGATCCCTGTGCCATACATGTGACATACTCCCACCAAACCATGCAACCCTGTCCATCAAAGCTGCACATGTAATCCCAGTCATACATGGTGTGATGGCCTCATGGTAGATGTAGTATCAACTGTCCGGATCAGTAATGTGGCCCTGATGCACCTCGCGGTGGCATACTGGCTGTCTGTTACAGCTAGGAAACCTTGCCCGTACATGCTATGGTTGATAACCATCCCTGTGAATGACGTCCAACTAGCCATTGTCCCATGTCTATCACATGTGCAACACAGGCGATCCATGGCAGGATGTTGAACAGCTCTACAGTGCTGTGTAGATGTATATGGCAAAACACATACATGTACAGGTGTCCATGCGTATGTGTGCATTGTCACTGCTCAAGTCCATTAAGGCTGTGTCTGTGTTGATATGTGACATATACACAGCATCAAGGTCAACAACAGTACCGTGGACACATCCAGGCATGTGCAGATAGGTAAAAACACCAGTGCAGGCAAATAGACATGTCCACATCAAGACAGCATTCACATGGAGTATGAACACTGTAATGAGATGACACACATATATGGTGATGATATCCAATGCATAACGGGTGTTACATGTGTGTGACACAAACATGTCAGTCGTGTCAGTGTCATGATGATTTGCAAAGATTACTGTGCAGATGTACTAGATGTCATAGAAATGTATGTGCAGAAGTATCTCTGTACATATCTGAAACTGTGACCTGTCACCATCATTATGTCTTACAGATAATGCCTCGTACACGCCTTCCAGCGTACAGCTGCCAGGAGGATGATGTCCTCATCCCGTACCTCCATGAGAACTATGAGGTGTTGTTCAGCCATGTGCCACAGCATGCCCAGCAGCGGGACGACCTGTGGCAGGATCTACGCAGGAGGGTGAATGATGTGGGTGGCCATAACCGCACCTACCAGCAGGTGCACAGACATAGCACGGACGTGATACGGCATGCAAAACAGCGTGCCACTGCAATCACCAGGGAACAAGGTGGAACAGATGGTGGGACACCAACCCAGCCCCCACTCACACACACCAAGGAGCTACTGGCCAGTCTGGGGACACCCTCAGAACAGCATCCACACACACTAGCTGCCATCGTGGAGGTGGGTGTCTCCTAACCAATGAGCCTGGAGTTGCCTGGTAAGTCAGTACTGCACATATGGCTATTATATCCCATTTAATTGCATGTGTCACTGTACATTATGTAAAGTAACAACATATGCAAGGTACATGGACACACATGCTGCATACTACAGTATGCTACCCTGTGTATGCACACATGTGCATACTATATGCTATTATACAGGCAAATGTGTTAACATGCACAGTTCACCCTGTGGCTCTCAGACAGTCAGGGATAATGTTCATACTGCTGTCTCACCCTATACAGGTACCTCTGGCGTGCCACACAGACATGAGTCCGTTGCAGGTGAGATTGTCATCAGTATCAGGCATGTTAAAGCATAGATCTATTTGCCATGTGGCCAGTTAACAGTTGCACACTTGATGTTCGTTCCAGTCACGATATACAGGTCGCATCACCCATCATTCACACAGGCCACCCATGTGCAATATATACAAATGAAATGATAAACCGAATTGAAACCACAGTAGTTGTCATTGCTACATGTGTGGTCAGCTGTGCATACAACGGTGGAGGTGTTCTACAATGGAGGCATATGTAGTATGCATTGGAACAACTTGTGTGGTACGCAAACAGTACCACACAGTGAGCTGTGATATGGGCAGCCCACAGGTGTCACCATTGTGTTATATGCCCCTGCATTGGGTGCACACATTGTGATGTGCCATCTGACATGTCCCAGACACATAGTGTTCTGGCTGCAATATTGTCACACTATCCCATGACCCATACCCCACATACCAAACATACAACCCATTGTCTGCATAGCCCTGTGGATGGTGACATATCTGACATCTATGGGTGTATGTCATATGGGACAACACTGACATGTGAGATAGATGCCCATCACACACATTTGGTCAACACATGTGCACACATGGCCATGGGGGATGGCCAGAGACATGTAGCCACACAGTAGATGTGATGTGTATACACCTTGTTGCACATTGTCCACACATGGTCCAATTATAGCCTTAGTTGACTGATTACACTGTTGATGTGGTACACTGAACATCCTACAAGCCTGTGTACAGCTAGTGGAGGTGTCACTGAAGTCTACCATATAAGATCTGTTGAACATCACGACTGTGTCATAGCATGACAGTAGTCACCTGTACAGCTTCCACAGACATTGACACCACATCAGGCCACAGATACTGTACATTTCCCTTGCTACTGTAGGACATCACCGTTAGCTGTGCACCTCGTGTGTGTGGTACATCAATGTCATGTGGGAAATGGTGAATTGACATGTCCACTATGTGTGGACATGGTTGCCAGGCAGCTAAGACCCTGTAGTTGTTGTGCAGGGGTGTCATCTGTAGGTCCTCCAGTGACCTGTCACTTGACACAGCATGGTACACCTCAGCATAGTGGGTCACAATCCACAGTTATGTCATGGGTATGCATGCAGTTATGGCTATGCAGTGTGTACATATTATGCATTGTACAGCAATATAGATGCCTTATGACGCCATGCAATGGCACAGTGTCTGTACTTCACACTGTATAGCAATGTAGATGGCTCACACTACCCTTCCATGCTCATGCACATTTGCTAAACATGCATTCTATCTGTAGGGCATACAGACAACACTGCAATGTGATGCCCATTATGATGCTGTACATGTGTCAGGACACCATTGTGTCAGACATGTATGCATGTTAATGCACACGTCAGCAGATTACATGTCAAGATCACGTCAGCCATGTGTACTGTTATCCTGTTCTGGTCGACATGGTGTATCACGGAGATGCATGCATACTACCATGATTGTGTGAACTGCATGCCTACTGATATGACACCTGCTTGCTGTAGTGTGCACCCCAAGGAGGTATGCTTACTAACACTATTAATGTCTGAGCTGCATACCCTCTGCTGTATCACAGGCATGCTGCATGTCATCTGTCAAATCACATGCATGGTGTGTGTGTGTGTGAGTGTGTGTGTGAGTGTGTGCGTGTGTGTGTGTGTGTGTCTGTGTGTGTCTGTGTGTGTCTGTGTGTGTGTGTGTGTGTCTGTGTGTGTGTGTGTGTGTGTGTGTGTGTGTGTGTGTGTGTGTGTGTGTGTTTCCAGCTGCATGACAACAGTACATTGCTTTTAAAGTATTCACTTTCCATAACATCTGTGCAGTGTCTCTGCCTTTGATGCTGCTGTCTGCAGGCTAGACGTGTGCCTGTGTGAATCATGTGATCCACTGATCACGGTAGCGCATTTTGTAACTGCGTGATGCTGTCGTGTGGTAGAGTGCTTACGTTTATGTTCTGCTCCCAACTCTGCCACGTGTGTGTGTGTGTGTGTGTGTGTGTGTGTGTGTGTGTATGTATCTATCTACGTATATATATATATATATATATATATATATATATATATATATATATATATATATATATATATATATATATATATATATATATAAAATGTATATTGTGTATACATATGTATGTTGGGATTATCACTCTTGACTCTGCTGCATTGTCTGTACGTGAGCAACATGGATGTATGTACATCTGCTATGACTCTGTGATAGTGCACATACTGTGTGCTGTAGTGATCGTGGGTTATACATGTGTAGAGACTGGTTATTGTGTTGCTGGGTATTACACGGGCATTAGAAACAATGTTAGTGCAGCACCTTTGACTGGTCGTGTGCAGATCTCAGCAACAGTCAGCAGTGGTTATTACATTGGAGTGTGAGTATGGCTCATATCCATCTGTAGTAACTGTCAATTCTATGCACCTCAGGTTAACATTACAGACGCACGTTTATCCACAGGTTGTGGTACAGATCCCAGGACTGTATGTGTAGACATTGACAGGTGCAAGCCTGAGTTGTGTTGGATGCATGGAGGGGTGTCCATGGCCAGTATTGGGGATCTCTACAGCCTGGCAGGTACGGCCTGTGACTGTCCCACAACCTCCTGTATATGGCTGACACATGCTGTACCTGTGTATATGCAGACACACACACTTACCACAAACAGCTACGGCTATCACATACACACACCCATTGCACCACCATTGGGCCATGCAATAACCATTGTCCCTCACACACACACACACTTACATGTACATTGGATGGCTCTATGACAACTCTGGACATGTTAACACCACACCTTGTGCATACGATGTCACCTGTGCCACCACCTGTGATGTGTAACATTGATGCAGGATCTGACTAACCTGGTGCTGCTGCACACGGTGGCTTTATTCCACTGTATTGATGTTAGCATGCTGTTAACACACAGTGTGTTACTTCCAGGTGTACTTCAGTAGGCATGATGCATTGCAGCTATGACCATCACTGTAGCATAGTTTACAGCACTGTTACTTTTGATGATGTAGTCTCCATCCATGTGCCATTTCACTGATGTGTGCAGTATTGGCAGCATGTTTGTGTGTGCAGTACGTGTGTGATTTGTGTAGTACACATGTATACATGCTTACAAACGCATACACGACATTACACGGGCTTCACCATTCGTACACTAGCTTACTCGTTCTTCCACATGTGCACACAGGCTAACACGTGCGCACACATACTTACTCGGGCTTACTGGCGCGCATGGGCGCAAACACACTGTGGGCAGGTTTGCAGGTCACATCGGTGGTATCCATGGCGTACGCCGTCAGTCTCCTGATGTTCCCTAGGATAGCTCATGACATGTCTCTTCCACTGAGTTCTGACAGCACACATGTGACACTGCTCCAGTGAGGTTACAGTGTTTTGTACATACACACTCATGTTGTCACCTATCTTCTACTCTAATAGTCCCCTTAACCTACACTACATGGTAGAGGCTTGGCCCATATGGCATGACATGTTGTGATTCAATATCCTCAGCCTCAGTTGCCTCACACTGCCTACAAATGCTTCGTTACATCTCTAACAGAGCGCTTCCACACATAAGTACTAGTACGCAGTAGCCATGTTGTCTCCAGCTTGCCATTCATCTGCATGGCGTACTAACATCTAACTAAACCTACATTTTGTATGTATATTATCCATATGTCTTGTTTTGAAGCGCAGCGCATTCTCGTGGCACTGCGCTACACTTCCACACCAGGGATCGGGGGAGGACAACTACTGGTTCATTGATATCCAATGGACAAAGCCACCACTGGCCTTGGACTTGGACATTGGCATGCTTCTTCGACTGTATTCATACTGTATTTGCAGCTGTCATTGCTCTGTTTAGCAACGTGCAAAACGTTAGTCGCATAATATCCGGGTACATTTCTGCACATAACTCTGCTCTTGCACGGACAGCTTACTGTTTCATGTATCACTTAATTACATCATTTGCATAGCTTACACATATAAATGGGGTATGTTGCAAATCCCAGCATTGTCCATGCAATGTTCGTGTTATGAGCGGTCTTGCACGCCCCTGCAGGTGTTTGCTGAATAGCCTGGCAGTCATCTTTCCTTGCTGTACTCTCACTCAATCCATAGACGCCGGAGGCTTCATGTATCATGGCCTAGGCTTTGCTGTGTGCTATGTCTATTTGTAGTGTATGCATGGCTGTGGGTATGTCCCACTGTCATAATTGGTAAAGGTGACACCCTGTAGTACTTCCTGTAGACTGCTGTGTCATTTGACATGTCAGCACATACCTGCGGATGAACTTCCTACTGCAGCGCTTTTTATATCTTCTGAGTTATCTTGTAGTCGATAATGCTATTTCCTCAGACATGTATCTGTTTCAGATCATACCTATCAACCTCCTAGTGCAAAACATCTGTACAAAGCCTAACATGATGGGGGGACAGATAGGGGCAGATTCTACATATTGCTCTTACAAACGTAGATAGCTGACAGTATTATAGGTTTTGCATTAGTATGACCTTTCTGAGGGATGTGGGGTCTTAAATACATATGTTTATCATTATTTAATGACGTCAGTTCTCATGTATTTGGCAGACAGGTACAGACTGCAAGAGGAACACACCACACATATGAGGCATACATCTGCACATTTGTACAGTTGCGAGGTATGTTTCTGATACTGGACATCAATTTCCTTATGCCAATACACACAATACATGGTGCCATCACAGGCCAGTTACCATTACATTCCTATTGCAGGACACACCCACCCACTGGGTTATATTCTTCACACAGGCCAACAGGTGCTTATCCACACTAATTATTCCATCATGTACCTTATGTGTACACCAGTATTTGCGCTTTCCATCAGTGGCAGAGCTCACGTACGAGTATGGGGGACTGGACACTGTATCGGTGACACTGCATGTCACCCTGAGGGACACATGTCTTTTGAGTCTATTAAACCTTGCACATTGACTTTCACAGGCATTACATTGTAATTCACATTTGTGGACAGACATGCTTATGACTTGTACATGTTTTGTCATTTGTCCTGACGTCTTTCTTCTCACCTGTCCACCTAGTACCACTAGTTCTGTACATTTCATTAGGACGGGTTATCTTCATACCTCTCACCTGTACACATTATGGGTATATGCCCTGGGGTTTGACCTATGATTTTGTTACATTTGTCATGATAATGTGCCTTTCTGGTAGATTGCTGGCAAGCCATGACAGATTGTGTGGTTAGGTAATCATGACTGACATTTATTATTTCATGATTACTAACTCTCATAACATTTGTATTCCTGACTACGCAATTATTCTATCAACGGTCTGACTTTGTTTGAGGTATATTTAATATAGTCCCTATTTGTCTGTCGTGTACTATGCCTTAGTCCACCTGTCTTATTCTGACATTCTGGCAGGTATGGTTACCATCTTGGTAGTATGCATGTCCATCCATGATAACTGCCTACATGACACTGATATAGGTCCCTACGTCTTCCCCCAATGGTTTACACAATATCCAGTAGATGGGCTGCACCTTTTTGGAGAATGTAGGCGTGTGCTATACCCACATAGGTATATTGATCACTCCCATAGGGCGTCCCTAATAGATCTGTGCCAACCAACACCTTGGCCCAATTCTGCATACCCATGATTCCCATACCTGACACACCTCCACAGTACCCATTAAACATGTTTAATGTGAGCGATAATAAAGTGTGAGGACACTTCTTAGCACTCCCCACTCTGCAGATATCAGCTCATACGTCATACATTCAATTGACCCATGTGTTATTACCCTTGCACCTGCTACTGTTGCATGTACACCTATATCGTAGTTGCAGGTGTGACTTCTTTTGCATCAATGATGGTTGGCACTTCGTACAGGATCAATTTTTGGGGTCCTGCAAAGGACACCTATATTCATGTTTAACCTGTAGAACTTGCAGGCCCTGTCACACTGGTACTTTCCGGGCAATGGTTTGGAAGCCATCGGTGTATTCTCCTTTCATGCATGTCTGTCTGTCTATCCATATTAGCTATACCGTGACCTATTTATATACATGTGTTATATGTACAGGGACATATGTTTGTTGTGTATATATCTATTCATGTATCCTGTGTGTATAGATTTATATATGTACATATATAGATATGTCTGTACATTCCTCATCTCGTAATTTGCTTTGGATTATGTCTGTGGCTATATGTGTATATATATCTCCTTATCATACCTTTCAACTGTACAGATTTCCGCTGCATGTACAGCTGTTTGCCTCTTATCTTTGGTCCATTTTTCATAACCTTGTGTCTATCTGACAAGTTAGTGGCATATCATTAAAGACTGACGTTGGTAAATAATGACAAACATTTCAGGTTATGACTTCATACCCTTCAGAGAATCCATGCTAGTGACACACCTGTTATTCTATCCACTTTCTATGTTTGTTAGGGCAATATCTGGGGATTTTCCCTATTTGTACCAGTTGTTATCATGGCTTTGTCTGGTTTCATATTTTACAGGTTTAACAGGTATGAGCCATGTACATAGAACGTGGGGAAAACATCATTCATTTTCTATTCTGTGAGCGGATTACACACGCGCAGGCGCACTTGCATATCCTTATTGTGGGTTACATGTGTTTCATAGATAATTGTGCTTCCGTGAACTTTCATAATTCTGACCATAACAGTTACATATCTGTATTCCAGTTTACGGACTGCTGCGAAACACACGTTCACCTTTACATATTTAAATGTGTGTACTGCATGAACGCTTTCATTACACTTTCAGGTTATATGTGCAGTGGTCGTAGGTCAACCGGGACTTCATTCACGTTGGCCGGATACCGGAACCACTATTCTATTGGTGTTCTCCCTCATTGATATGCATGCCCATAGTACTTAGCTACATTAACATACACCTCACCGCTTCACCTACGATACAGGCATCCATTCTCCTGCTGGGAAAAGGCGGTACTACATATTACACATTCCCTATTGCCTACTGCTGTGGACTCCGGCTGCATTGTTAATCACTCCGAGGATATGCAGAACACCAAGGCATATAGTCCAGCCACATACAGGTCTTTGATTGTCAGGGTGTTCATGTAATGATCTGGGTTTAGGCTTGTCCACCTGGTGAACGGAACTTCCGTGGTCGACGTCAAATGTCAGATGAAGCATATGGACAGGGATTATCTCCCTATTTTGAAGTTTTACCTGTGTATATAGACACAGGTGTTTGGGCACCTGTCAGCAGTTTATTCTGTTGGCATTACATATTATGGGTGGGGTTGTTATAGTCCATACTCCACAATGAGGGGTGTTCCCATTCACATTTGACTATTACCTGTATCCAGTCATATGGGGATTATTATTTTTGGACATGAAGTGACTACAGGTATGCAGTTGTACATTACACAAGTGTGAAGGGTTGTTCCTGTAAATAAGTACAGAACATACCTCTCAACCTCTTAGAGCACCGACCCTGCGCAAAACCTACATGATGGGGGGACAATTAGGGACACATTTTAACGATTGCTCTTACAAGCATAGAACGTTGATAGAATGCTAGGTTTTGCATTAGCATGACTTTTGTACAGGTTGTGGAGTCTTATACTCAGGATATTTCTCATTATTTAGTGACGTCAATCCTCAGCTATTTACCACACTGGTCAGATTGTTGGAGGCACACACCAACACTATGGGGTGAACCTGTGGTCATTCTTAGGGTTGCCACCTTTTCGACTGCCCAAAGTGGGACATGTTCTGTAGAGATGTCAGATTTTCCAGGACAAAACATACCTACAGCCATGCATAGTACTGAACTTTAACCTTTTTTGTACATATAACTTATTCTAGTAACATTTGAATTGCTTATACTACTTCACCTAACATATTGAGGATTCATATATAAAATAACCATTTTATGCGACTATTAAAGTAAATTAGGAAATAAACTCTCAGGACATTTGCTATGTCTTGATTTTTTTCACAGGACACAACTGCCTACAGAGGGATTGTTACTCGCAAAGTGGGACAGGTGGTGACCCTAGTCATTCTGTGAATATCCGGACAGTTGAGTGGTATGGCACAGACCTTTGTAATATGCTGTTGTGTTCTGGCACAGCAGTAGCTCAGCATTAAAGACTGCAGTCGGAACATGCTGACAGACAGTTGGGTTTCAGACTTGATACTACAGACATTAATGCCAATGTGCAAACTGTTATTCTATCAAATTCTATGTTTCTAAGAGATATGTTTACAGATTGTCCCTGATTTTGGACCTTTGTCTCACTTATATTCACGGCTCTGTCCAGATATCTTGCTCACACAGGTTGACAGGTATGGTCAGTCATGACTGCACACAGTCAGTGTCCCTCACACTTGATCAGGGTTGACCTGTTTACGTAGTGTCTTCCTCGCCCTCATGCCATTTTCCACTTTGCAAATGTGCGCATTATATTCTCCCTCCTATTCGTGTCTGGACATGTGCGTCAAAGGAAGGTATTTTATCCTGGGTGGTAGGTTATGCATGCCCGCTTAGGGCTGGACAGTGTCATGGACCACCACTGCACGTTCTGACTTGAGTCCAGATATCTACTGGACTGGACATCATGTCGTCATACCCATTCTACTATTTACACAAGTTGGTCATCCCGTGAGGGATACCCCAAAAATTGGTCAAAACCAAAACAAGTTAGATAACAAAGATTTTTGTGGCTACACGAAAATGAGCAGGGGGTTTTACCTGCAGGGGATACATGGTTTGCAATCCTGACACTGCCTAGGGTGACAATACCTACTACATATGCGTAGGGGTCACTGTGTGTAGCTGTTTCTGCAACAAACCAGTGGACCAAGTACGGCTGGATTTGGTGGATGTTCTGGTATGGTGGCAGGTTGTGTGTTGTGGAGGTTATGCTGGGTAGGCTATTATGCATCCAGGTGTGTTGCGTTTGTTATGGCCAGTTCCATCAGGACCCATCTGTGGGTATGTGATGGTGCCATATCTATACATTTGTCTCACATATTTCCATATTCATATGTTTGTGAGATTGTGTTCTACACTATGGCCTGTCTGCTTGTCTTGCAGCTGTTTCTACATGAGGTTGTGTTTCTTTCCACTTCACCCGCTGCCCCCTCATACACCTCCGGTTCACCTTTTCTGCATACGACACAAGTATCGCCTTTGAGGAATTTACCATTAAACACACACCCCTCACACGCGAATTACTCACACCCCATAGAGCACTACTTTGGTTGTTGGCCCATGACATGGCCAGAGTTACACATTGACTACCCTACATGTGTTGGGTACCTTTTTGGTTGTGTGGACTACCCTGCCATGTTTGCTTTCCATATGTTATACCTCATGCACATAGGTACACGCCCTTACTTCCCTTTCATTACTTGGTTGGTGTATCCGGGTACTACCCGTTCGACTGTGTCACATACACGTTTGGATTATACAGCTGACTTCCGGATTTTGCCAGCCTGTTCTACTCATTGGTAGGATGGCACCTTTTCCTATGTCCAAGCTATTTCTTACACATGTCCGACCATTGTGGACATTGCCTCCCCACAGTCAATGGTTGTGTTTCCACCTTTTCAATTGGCCACAGTGTGACATAGGGTTACCACCTGTCCCACTTTGCGAGGGACAGTCCCTCTTTGGGCAGTTGTGTCCTGACATGTAATTGTCAACATGGCAAATGTCCTGAGATTTTAGGACAAACATATTTCTTATATTTTATGTGATAGTTGCATTAAACAGTTAATTCTGTATCTGAAATACCTGACTGTTATGAAAAACAGAATAAGCAATTAAAATGCTACAGGAATACGCTTTTCTGTAGGCAAAACAGTTATGTTCTGTCCGTTGTACTGGCCATACTGGGTATGTGTCGGCCTGTACAGTCTGATGTCTGTACCAAACATGTCCCACTTTGGCCATTTGTAAGGGTGGCAACCCTACTGTGACAGTTGCGGTGAACACAGCATATTTTACAGGCCGACACATACCCAAGGTCAGTTCAGCAGACAGAACTTACAATTCTTGCTTATATCTAAGCTTAGTCTTGTAACATTTCGGTATCTTATTCTGTTTGTTATGACATTTATGTATTATACGTCCAGTGAAATATGTTTAATGCAACTATTGCATGACGTCTATGGAGGAATTATGTCCTATATTCTCTGGACATTTGCCAGTTTTACATGTTTGTGTCAGGACACATTTGCCCACAGAGGGACTGTCGCTCGCAAAGTGGGACAGGTGGTAATCTTGGTCGATGGTACGGATCATACTGTTCCTTTCGGCCTACATGTGTCCATGTTGTTATGGCTCATTTATATGCTCCTTCTGTTTCGTTTACATGTGTATGCTATTTCCTGTCACATTTGGTATGTGAAATACGGACATACCTTTTGTATGTGACTATTACATGGCTTGTGGGATATGATTCAGACATACGGTCACTACCTATATCTACATTTCTCCTCGTGTATTTTGTTATGGACACATCTGCACAGCTATGTTCCCTCCCTCAAATTATGGGTCAGCTGGTGACCCTCTCCGTTGGACTGGACGTACCTACTGGCAGCGCGTTAACATCTGATACGTTTCACTTCCGCATGGTATAGCTATCAACACTACGTTGGACTACAGGCACACGGTTTTCCTGTCATTTGTTCATGGGTAGGGACCCGTTATTCCCTACCGTGCATTTGTGTTTGACTCTTCATTTTCTGTTCGCAGGGACTCTGCTTTGCATACGTTTCAGTCTCCACGGACACTGATAGGTACGATTACTATTGCTGGCGGAATATAATATTCAGCAGTTTAGGTTGCTTCTCGAAAGCCGACATTGACACACCTCCCTGCGCAACTTCAATACGCCCCTTGCACTCTACGCACATTTCCTATGCACGTGGCTGTGGCAGCTGCGCGCCTTTATTAATATGCATATGGTGCATCTACTCCACATCTACACCGCACGGCCGGCGCAAGCCTTACGCCGGACTTGCGCCGAGCTTCATGAATCCGGGGGATTGTCTTTAACATTCCTCTCTCAATCTGTGACATCCAAAAGTACTCAGACTTCAGACAAAAGCTTAAGAATCACCCCTTCACCCAAGCAAAGTGCAGCTGTAATTACTCAGGTCATGTTACATGAACCCTGCAGCTGTAACACACCAGTTTATCCCAGTTTCATCCTTCCTTATCTCATCTTGTCATCCCCTTACTTACTTACTGTCCCTCATTAATCCTGCCTCCCTCTTCCCTTTGCATCTATTTCACCCTTCTTCTCCTTTCTACTCCTCTTCCTTCTACATGCCTCTCTTACCTTTTCTCTGTCTTCTCCCTGGAGTATATTTTCTTTGAACTATTCTCACTTGCCTCTTCTAATGTCTTTATACCTCTGTATATAACGAAATGCTGCTATCCCTGTAGCATAAGCCATCTCATTCATTATGGCAACATCTTATCCATAAAGCTCTACCAAGCATAGCTCCATTTTTCCATCCATGTTATGACATTAACTGCCTCTTGAATTAAACATTGTAGCATATTCTTGCATCTGTGAATTTATATATATATATATATATATATATATATATATATATATATATATATATATATATATATATATATATATATATATATATATATATGCTTGTGTGTTTTAGCATATCCTTGTACTGTAAATATGTTTTATATGTTTTGTTCATTTCTTATGTGACCCTATTCACTCAGGCCATGCCTGCAAATTGTCCATTGAGATCAGTACATTACTCAGGTATACAAATATAAACAAATAAATAAATAAATAAAAATGCCTCCCAAATGAATCAACATTTTTACATTTCTGTCCATGTGTTTCAGACATTATACTGGCATGAGTTTCTTTTACCAAATTAATTAGTGATCTTACATTTGTTAATTTCAATCACATCAGTCTCACAACACTGTCCTAATGTTAATACCTGTGAATTGTATGCCCTTCCCTTCCTTTACTCAGACTATTCTTTTTTTCTATTACTAAAGCTTTTATCCACTTGATTCTCCCTGCCATCTACCTGTGTGTACATTAGACTCGTATCTGATTACTTTCTGTGACTTATATGCACCTCAGCATCTTTGTCTGCTACTTTCCATAACCTTGTGGGTCAGAAGCACTGCCAATTTATGATTCATAATGAGGAAGTAGCTCATAAAATTTGGCATTTTCAGTCTTCATTTGCAACAGAAACTTTTTATCCATTATCTCACTCTAATTTATTTCTTTTGACACTGGCCAGCCTTTCAACATTATTTTGCATAATGTTTCATCATCTAACCCACCATTGGAAAGGGTTGGAATAATAATTAACAAACCATTCTTCTAATTTTATGCAGCAACTTTATTCTCATTAATTTTCCTCTCCTCAGCTTTCATCATGCTTGGTATATTCTTGTCCATGCCTCTGACAGGAAGTACTCTCCATGCCTCTGACAGGAAGTACTCTCCATCACCACATCAGACAGAGTAGCAGAACTTCTCAACTGTCGTGCCAAAATTCATACTAATCAGTATGGTTACCACCTTGGGTCTCCTATGAAAATAAGTTATACATACTCAGACTAACCAGGTCAACAAACCATAAATAAATAAACAAACATAGATAAGATGATCTATTAAAATATGCTTAAGAGGTTTGCTGATTAATCAGTAGCAATGCAGAAGCTTTGCAAGAAAGCTGAGCAGTCACTATGTTTTAGTTTTTTATAAAACTGTTACTTTAAGGTTCATTTCACTCTTCAGACTTACATTTTAGAAGACAGTTTTGAAGAAACAGTTCATTATCAGCCATGCTAAAGGTAAAGGTAAGAAATTTTAATTTATAATTTATTTGTATGTTTATATCACTATTTGCTTGTTTCTTTAATTTCTGCATAGGTGGCTAGCCCCAAAACAGTCAAGACAAGGAGCAGAATTCACGAAGGCTTGCACGGAGTGTAAGAGACATGCAACACTCCATGCAAGCCTTACGATCCAGGAACAGCCCTAACCTCCGTGTAAGAGACCAGCTAAAATGTCTCTTACACGGACTGGGCGTGGACATGCTAAATACCTCACTTGCATCCAAAAGGTATGCAAATGAGGTATATTAGTGATCCACGAAGCAGAAACCAGCCCGTGTAAGAGACGTTTTAGCTGCAGAAATGTACTCAGTTGACAACTGAGTACATTTCTGCAAATTCCACAACGGAGCCATGTCAGCTCCAAAAAAAGGTTGCATATGACTCAGGCAGCATGCCAATGGCCAAATATGTGGCCATTAGCAATACAACCCGATGCCAAAATAATAAAATTATAATTTTTTGTTTAAACCCAGCGCAGCCCCGCGCAAACGGACTGCGATGTATAAAAACATAAAAAAGAAGGTTATAAACCCACAAATGTGGGTTTCATGCAATACATGGAATGACAATGCAGGGACCAGCAGACCAAAAACAACATGGCCACCTTGTAGTGGTTGCTAAGGAGGGAAGCTGAGTCTAAGACATGTAACTAAGCATTAGTAGGCAATCTCATGTAAATGAGGGTTTGGATACTGAATCTCACAGTCACATAGCAAATGAGCACAGTCTGAGTAGTGTAAGAGATACATAAGGGGGAGGAATAGAGTAGGAGATAGGTGACATCACAGGGGGGAATGGCAGAAAGAGATGCAGTTCATTGGAGGCCAGTGTAACATGACAGATGACAGGCACAGATCATGGAAAGAGGAGTGCCACTAGATAAGTCATGGAAAGTCAAGAAATGGAAGGTGTACACTGTTACTTACACCAAAGTTTCTTGCTGGGCGTGCATGCGCACGTGTGCACACCATGAAGCGCGAGTAGGACAGGGTGCGCATGTGTAAGGCAGTCTGAGCATGTGGGAGTGTGTTGGGAGATGTTTAACACTGTTTGCGTGGGTGTGCGAGCGTGTAGGGCGGGCTGAGTATGTTGGAGGCTGTTGGCAGACGTGTAACAGTGTTTGCGCGGGTGTACGCATGTTTTAACCCAAATAAGTAGATTCTGAACCGTGTAAGCACGTGTGCGCGCATGTAAGCCACTGTGAGCGTGTTTCTGATGGTATGCACGTTGCTCCCCCCAGAGGAAAAAGAGAGGAAAAAGGAAGCAACAGAATTAATAGGAAGCTAGCAGGGATAACTGCTGAAGCTAGCAGGTGAAAACAATTAGAAGCAGGCAATTACACAGGCAGAATAGTAGCCCAGCCCAGCACTTAAAACTCTGCAAACAGTAGTACAGGATGTTTCCCTTAAGAGACACAGCAAGACAGGAGTAAGCTAATAGAAGTGAAAACTGAAAAAGCTGAACTCAGAGAAGAAATGTTAGGGGCTGCCATAGCTGTCATAATGAGGCATAGGCGACTTGCTGAGGGTGCTGACAATGCAGATGGTGCCAGACAACCTACAGTGAGGAGACAGAGAAGAGTGTACAGGCCCAGGGTCACCTACCACGGGTTACATGAGCTGGAGATAGTAGAGCGCTATAGAGTGGACAGAGAGCTCCTGCAGCAAATTGTTGAGCTGTGCAGGCCACGCCTCACACACAGAAGCAACAGAGGGGAACCCATCCCAGTGGAAACCAAGGTATGTGTTGGCCTAAGAATACTAGCAACAGGTACCTTCCAGAGACCAACTGGCGATATGATGGGGATGTCACAGGCATCAGCCTCCAGGGTACTGCACCAGATCCTGGATGCCATGTCAGCACATGTCGGTGATCATGTATATTTAATAAATTCAGCAAATGTAGAACAACGACACCACCACACAGCAAATAATGTAGCAAAGGATTTTACTGATAAAATAGTTTTTAAGCGCTTTTCGTCAAGCCAAGTGCTTGACTTCTTCAGAAATGAAACCTCCCATCAACAATACACGTTAATATAGTTACACAATTAACAACTCCACTAAAAAACCTGTTCAATTAACCAATTATTCTTTTTAAAAACACACTAACAATAATAATACAGCCCCATAGTAAAACATGTTTTTACTAACATTAAAATTGAAAACCACATAGAAGACCACATGTATTGTCCACATTTTGTCATCATTTTAAAAAACACTTTAAATGTGTTGCCAGCGCATAATACTGTTGATTTAAATGTGTTATCATCTCTTAAGACTCTTGAGTTTTAAAAGACTGGATATAGAACACATATCATTAATTCCAGGGTGGCAATAAGCATGTAATCTAACCTGCCATAATAACTCAGTTTCTTCTAATTTTAAAGGTCTGGGTCCACCCCTCTGATCTATTGGTGTGTGATCTATAGCAGTAAATTTAAAACTATGATCAGGGTAAATAGCCACATGTTTGGCTAGGGCATTTTCCAATTTTAAATTCTTAATTGCATATACGTGTTCGTATATACGGTCTCTCAGCCTCCTCACAGTTTTTCCAATGTAGAAGGCCGGACATAGTCTGCACCTAGCCAAATATATTACAAAGGATGAATTACAATTCAACTTAAAGCCTATTTTATATGTACAATCAATAATAGAAAAATGTGTACCCTCCTCTATGTATTTACAATAATTACAGTTTTGACATTTATGCATGCCTCCATTCAATACTGGTCGCATTTTCTTTAATTCCAAAATGTCTTTCATGTTCCTCCCTCTTTTGTATACAACACGAGGTTGGCATCCTACTTTATTGTAAATACTCGGGTAATGTTTAAACAAGTCCCAATTCTTAAATATAATGTTTGTACATATACTACTGTCCTTACTGAAAGTAGTAATAAATGTAGATTTAAATGTATCATCCTCCAAGCCTTTAAGAGGTGTTTCTCTAACAGTGTGTGTGACCTGTCTTCCAGAGTTGTCCGTTTCAACAAGTATATCCAAACTCAAGTTATGTGGTACCATAAAATTACCTGACTCAACCGTCATGTTAGTATGGACACCAGTAGTGTTCATAACATTATCCATATTTACAGGTAATAGTGGTACATATACTTGGTGCTGTCTTTTTTCAATGATTTCCTGAGACAACTGGTCCAACATACCCTCAGGATAACCCCTTGCCAAAAACATTGTCTTTAAGTTCAAACATTCATCGTTGAAATCATCTTCCAATGTTACCATTCTTGCAGCACGTACCAGTTGACCCTTAACCACAGAACGCTTCTGTGAGAATGGGTGGCAACTGGTAAAATGCAAGAAGGTATTGGAATAAGTTTTTTTACGGTGGATTTTAGCCGTATAACAATTTAGAGTACGATTTTTACTCAAACATACATCCAAATATGAAATATTTTCAGTAGAAAATGTGTATGTAAATTCTAAAAAACACGTACTCTGATTGAAATATTGTATCAATGTTGCAGCTTCACATTCGGTAATGTTGACCAAAATAAATATGTCATCGAGAAATCTAGTATAATATAAGAATTTCTCGTAATAAGGATTTTGATCTGAAAAAACATAGTGGGATTCCCAGTAGGCCATGACCAAATTGGCTATGCTGCCACCACATGGGGATCCCATAGCTACACCTACTTTCTGCTTGTAGAATACTTCTCCAAATGTGAAAAAATTATATGACAGCACCAAGTCCACCAATGTTGTCACCAAGTCAACTTCTCTATCTGGTGCATTATGCTTCCTTAACATAAAATTAACCCATTCTAACGCGATGTCCTGAGGTATGCTGCTGTACAGATCTTTTACATCCACTGTTATAAAGTTAATCCCTTCGTTAAACAAAACAGTACTAATTGTCCTCAAAAAAGACCACGAGTCTTTGCATATCTGTTTTTCTTTGCGCACATATTTTTGAAGTATCGAGTCAACCACCTTTGCACAAGTATATGTGGGTGATCCCCTACTATCAACCAATAACCTTAATGGTGGATTATGTATATTTTTATGTATTTTTGGGATACCAAAGACGCATGCATATTTAGGATAAGGTGTACTCAAATAGTCATGCGTCTTCAAATCAATTTTGTTCTCAATAAACAAGTCCTCAATGGTGTCCCTAATAAGTTTGTAAGCACTATTTACCTCTGACCTAGAGCTACAATCATACCTGTCTGTATCCAATACTGCGTACATACGTTTCTCGTAATCATTGATAGTAAAGACCACTAGTCCACCCCCCTTATCCGGTTTACAAAACCGTAAGTTCTGAGTTTTAAGGAATTCAATACATTCTACCTCCACATTAGACATATTATTAGACCCATGATTGTAAGATCTATTGTTAACCATGTGTCTCAAATCCAGTTCACAACACCTTTCAAAGGATTCTAACACTGGGTGCAGTGGGGGATTGAAAGTACTGGGGACATAAAGTTGGTCTAAATTGGTAAAATCTGTATGTTCACCTAACAGTATTTTAAAGTTTAGCTTTCTTACAAATAACTTAACATCCAATATGGTATTGGTAATGTTAGCAAGTTTTGTTGGTACAAAACTAAACCCCTTTGAGAATAAAGCAAGCATGTCATTATCAAATTTAACATCACTAAAATTGTACAAACTAAAATTCCCCCGAAGTGTTTTTAACAATTCCCACAAGAGGTAAGAAGCCAACATCCTCTATACTGTTCAATAATGAACAGGTTGACTCATTTTCTATACAGTCATTGGGGGTAGAGTCTTCAGAGTCAGTACAGGTTAATAAATCACCATCATAGTCCAAGTCCACTGCATTTGAATACTGCATGCTGCAAGCGTTATCGTCCACTACTTGTTGTTGCCCCATCTCGGTGCGAACCTCTGTTGATAAGAATTCTTGTTCTTTGGTCTCGCACCTAAAAAAGAAAAACCTTGATTGGTGTTGTTAAAATTACCCCCCATGCGGTTGTTATTGCCACTTCTCAATCTCTGGCTCCATGGTGTGCTAGTAGACTCACCAGGAACCACAGAACTGTCCATACGGTCAGCCCCATTAGACCTTAAATCACGGTCACCTGTACATCCTGTGTCAGAGGGCCGGGGTGGGGAGGGTTCAGATTGACATTGTGAAGCTTCATTAGAGCTAAAACAGAACAACCCTCTCCTCCAAACTTGCCCGTTAGGTGGTCTAGGGTAAGCTGACCCGGTCCTATAAGCATCAGTGTCTCTGTTCAATTTCTTAATTTTTTGATGGTGTAATTTAGATAGATGATCGTCTATGCTGGCAAAAATCCGATCATATTCATACTTATATCTGTTGAATTGAATATCAACAGATATCGCATTATCAAGCACTATCAAATGTTGGGATAATTCATCTATCCAACAATTGTAATGTTTAACCAGTAAGGCCAATAGTTCTAACCCTTGGTTATCAAACAAGTTAACTAGTTCCGTGTGAAACACGGAACCAGCCTCTAGTCCAGTCGGGTAAGGTGAACGCCTCAAACCTTTAGGTACTATCTTCCGTACAAGACATTCATTAAAGTAAGCCACCTCGAGCTGTAATTTCTTTAATTTCAATAAACATGCATCAAATACTTTCAACTTTGCAGTGATATTCTCATTAGTGTTATTATTACTATCATTCTGCCCACTTTCATGCCCATTGTTGTTAAAGACATGAGACCTTGTAACTTCCGATAAACAAAACTGGTTGTTGAGCCACATCGGCATACTGTCAGTGTTATTAATGTTAGTAATGTTGTTACCTTCTTTAACAGTAGGTGCTCGCCTCAACGAATTCGAGAACTGAGACATGTTCGGCATTGCCCGAGGAAGTTGTGGTGCCTGTGTACCATTCATTGCACAACTAGTCGTTATAGGTTTTATAATTTGACTGGAAGTTGTGGCAGTTTCACCGTCACATACATTAAACGTACCAGGAAATATTTGTTGGTTGTTAGCCAACGGTAACGCAGTAGAAGGGTTACCCAAGCAGTTGTTTAGTGCAGGCTGTAATATAGTTCCGACCCCACCTGCTTCAAGCGGCGACCTAGCAAGTTCGTCAGCACCAAGTACTAAATGTTCATTATCACCATTGACCAGTTCCGATACAGTATGTATTGTTTGATTCTGGTGTGCTAGTTGGTTTTGGTTATGTGTAGTAGCAGTAACACTTACACAATCGCCATCATGGACAAGTTGCTGTTTCAATAAATCCAGTTTTAACATATGCCTCGCGGAAATCGCGGTGTTCGCGATTCTCTGCATCAATTTTGTCTAATCTGGAGTGCAGGCTTTCTAGCTTCTTGTTGATTATTTCAAAAATACTGCCAACGACCGGGTGTATATCAGCATCCAATGAGTCTACGGCAGTGGTATCCAATGTACTCGGTTTAAGAATAACCGGCGTATCTTCCGGTTTAAAGGAATCAAGATCGCTGATTCTACGAGAAGCCATAAAAACAAAGAAAAAACAAATGGCAAAAGTACTAATAAATTCAGCAAACGTAGAACAACGACACCACCACACAGCAAATAATGTAGCAAAGAATTTTACTGATAAAATAGTTTTTAAGCGCTTTTCGTCAAGCCAAGTGCTTGACTTCTTCAGAAATGAAACCTCCCATCAACAATACACGTTAATATAGTTACACAATTAACAACTCCACTAAAAAACCTGCTTCAATTAACCAATTATTCTTTTTAAAAACACACTAACAATAATAATACAGCCCCATAGTAAAACATGTTTTACTAACATTAAAATTGAAAACCACATAGAAGACCACATGCATTGTCCACATTTTGTCATCATTTTAAAAAACACTTTAAATGTGTTGCCAGCGCATAATACTGTTGATTTAAATGTGTTATCATCTCTTAAGACTCTTGAGTTTTAAAAGACTGGATATCGAACACATAGCATTAATTCCAGGGTGGCAATAAGCATGTAATCTAACCTGCCATAATAACTCAGTTTCTTCTAATTTTAAAGGTCTGGGTCCACCCCTCTAATCTATTGGTGTGTGATCTATAGCAGTAAATTTAAAACTATGATCAGGGTAAATAGCCACATGTTTGGCTAGGGCATTTTCCAATTTTAAATTCTTAATTGCATATACGTGTTCGTATATACGGTCTCTCAGCCTCCTCACAGTTTTTCCAATGTAGAAGGCCGGACATAGTCTGCACCTAGCCAAATATATTACAAAGGATGAATTACAATTCAACTTAAAGCCTATTTTATATGTACAATCAATAATAGAAAAATGTGTACCCTCCTCTATGAAGACGCATGACTATTTGAGTACACCTTATCCTAAATATGCATGCGTCTTTGGTATCCCAAAAATACATAAAAATATACATAATCCACCATTAAGGTTATTGGTTGATAGTAGGGGATCACCCACATATACTTGTGCAAAGGTGGTTGACTCGATACTTCAAAAATATGTGCGCAAAGAAAAACATATGCAAAAACTCGTGGTCTTTTTTGAGGACAATTAGTACTGTTTTGTTTAACGAAGGGATTAACTTTATAACAGTGGATGTAAAAGATCTGTACAGCAGCATACCTCAGGACATCGCGTTAGAATGGGTTAATTTTATGTTAAGGAAGCATAATGCACCAGATAGAGAAGTTGACTTGGTGACAACATTGGTGGACTTGGTGCTGTCATATAATTTTTTCACATTTGGAGAAGTATTCTACAAGCAGAAAGTAGGTGTAGCTATGGGATCCCCATGTGGTGGCAGCATAGCCAATTTGGTCATGGCCTACTGGGAATCCCACTATGTTTTTTCAGATCAAAATCCTTATTACGAGAAATTCTTATATTATACTAGATTTCTCGATGACATATTTATTTTGGTCAACATTACCGAATGTGAAGCTGCAACATTGATACAATATTTCAATCAGAGTACGTGTTTTTTAGAATTTACATACACATTTTCTACTGAAAATATTTCATATTTGGATGTATGTTTGAGTAAAAATCGTACTCTAAATTGTTATACGGCTAAAATCCACCGTAAAAAAACTTATTCCAATACCTTCTTGCATTTTACCAGTTGCCACCCATTCTCACAGAAGCGTTCTGTGGTTAAGGGTCAACTGGTACGTGCTGCAAGAATGGTAACATTGGAAGATGATTTCAACGATGAATGTTTGAACTTAAAGACAATGTTTTTGGCAAGGGGTTATCCTGAGGGTATGTTGGACCAGTTGTCTCAGGAAATCATTGAAAAAAGACAGCACCAAGTATATGTACCACTATTACCTGTAAATATGGATAATGTTATGAACGCTACTGGTGTCCATACTAACATGACGGTTGAGTCAGGTAATTTTATGGTACCACATAACTTGAGTTTGGATATACTTGTTGAAACGGACAACTCTGTAAGACAGGTCACACACACTGTTAGAGAAACACCTCTTAAAGGCTTGGAGGATGATACATTTAAATCTACATTTATTACTACTTTCAGTAAGGACAGTAGTATATGTACAAACATTATATTTAAGTATTGGGACTTGTTTAAACATTACCCAAGTATTTACAACAAAGTAGGATGCCAACCTCTTGTTGTATACAAAAGAGGGAGGAACATGAAAGACATTTTGGAATTAAAGAAAATGCGACCAGTATTGAATGGAGGCATGCATAAATGCCAAAACTGTAATTATTGTAAATACATAGAGGAGGGTACACATTTTTCTATTATTGATTGTACATATAAAATAGGCTTTAAGTTGAATTGTAATTCATCCTTTGTAATATATTTGGCTAGGTGCAGACTATGTCCGGCCTTCTACATTGGAAAAACTGTGAGGAGGCTGAGAGACCGTATATACGAACACGTATATGCAATTAAGAATTTAAAATTGGAAAATGCCCTAGCCAAACATGTGGCTATTTACCCTGATCATAGTTTTAAATTTACTGCTATAGATCACACACCAATAGATCAGAGGGGTGGACCCAGACCTTTAAAATTAGAAGAAACTGAGTTATTATGGCAGGTTAGATTACATGCTTATTGCCACCCTGGAATTAATGATATGTGTTCTATATCCAGTCTTTTAAAACTCAAGAGTCTTAAGAGATTATAACACATTTAAATCAACAGTATTATGCGCTGGCAACACATTTAAAGTGTTTTTTAAAATGATGACAAAATGTGGACAATACGTGTGGTCTTCTATGTGGTTTTCAATTTTAATGTTAGTAAAAATTTTATTTTTGTAATGAAGAATAACTAAAAATTATCAAATTTATGTTTATTAAAACATTTTGAATTTTTATTTTAGGTTTTAATGTTAGAAATTATTGAAAAAGTAATTAAAAATTTTGGAAATTCCAAATTTAAAAGGTTTGGTTTTCAAGGGGCAGAAGGGTTTTTTCAATTTTCGGAATATTGAAACAAATTGTGCCTATACCCAATTGGAAATTATCCTAAAGATTTAAACGTTATATACCTTAAAAGAATTAAACATACTGTTAACCTTAAAGTTGAAGTACCAAATTTAAATACTATTTGTTGAAGAATTAAACAAAACATTTATTTAAAGGAAAATATAAGGAAAATAAATAAATTAATTTTTATTTCATTTTAAAAGTAAAAAATTTTTGTGATAAAATAGAAATAAAGGCCATTTTATTAAAAACATAGAGGAGGGAAAAAATTAAATTTTGAAATAAAAGTTTAAAATTTAAAATTTTTTTTATTTAAAGGTAAATTTTTTTTCTTGAAAATGTAGGGGGAAAATTTTTTAAATTAAAAAATTTTTGGGAATTTTTAAAAAATTTATTACCCAATTAAAATCTTTTATCTTTACCTATCAAGTTTAAAAATTTAAAATTAAACAAACTGTTTATGGACAATTTAAATTTTATGAAACAATAGGAATTGGTTTTTCCCCTTTAAAATTAAAGAAATGGTTTTACAGTTATTAATTTTTAAATTTAAAATTTTAAAAAGTTTTGAAAATTTAAGTGGTTTTAAAATTTTAAAAATTTTTAAATTTGTTTAGGTTTATTTTTTAATGTAAAAATTTGGTTAATGGGGTTTTTTGTTTTTTTTTAAAATTGGTATTGGGGTTTTATTTTTAAATTTTGATTTTTTTTATGTTTGATATTCTTTGTTACTTTTGTTGAGTTTGGGGTTTTTTTAAAATTTTCCCTTTTGTTTTGTTTTTTCGTTAATTTTTAATTATTTTGTGGTTTCTTTTCTTTGGATTAAACTTTGGATTTTAACCTAGGGGTTTTGAAAATTTAAAATAAAGGGAATGCCCATAAAACTTTCCCCATTAAAAATAAATGTAAAATGGTTCAAATTGAAAAAACAAGAATGGGGAACCCTTCGGGAAATTAACAAAATGGAAACAAATTTTCCCAAAATTTTTGAATTATGTTATAAAACCCAATATTCTGGTAATTAGCGTAAACGCAATGGAAATAAATAAAAAAAATTTTGGAACTTCAGCCAAATTTCTCGAACAATTCCGCCTAAAGTTGGGAACTAAACCAAAATAACAACAAAAACCTGTACTATTGGGCGGAAAACCAAATTTTTAAAAAAAATTTAGTTTTGAAGCAACAATTGTAAAAAAACCATTTCAATTTAATGGGACGCCCAAATTTTAAAAATTCATTTAATTAAAAACCCGGGGAAAAAAATGATATTAAAAATACAAATTCATTTAAAAGGGGTGTTTATGGAATTAAATTAGTTTTAAAAATATGAAAGTTTGTTTATTTAAAAATTTAAATTTTAAATTCATCCCCAAAAAGAGTTGTTTTATGAATTAATTGTTACAATTAAATTTGGTTTTTCAAAGTTATTTTATAAAATTACTATTGGATGGTCCCTTTTATGGAAGTTAATTTATAACCAATTAGAATATGGTTGGTTCGATAAGTTTAATTAATTCACCAATTAAAATTTATTTCGGCCTACCAAAACAGTTAACCTGAAATTTAATTTGGAAAGGGTTTCTTGTCCTTATTAAAAACAAGGAACTTGAAGGGGGGCATTTTAACCCAGGGTAATTAATTACGTTTTTTAGGGTTCCGGGGAATTAACCGCCGAAGGAACAGTGGTGAATTTAACAGCACCAAATTTTGGTTCCAAGAGGGTTTTTAACAACCAAGATTCAACAACGAGTAAAAAATCCCTTTTAATTAATTTTTGGGGTTGGCAAAAATTTTTCGAATGTTTTAAATTGGAATTATATGGGAAATTTTTTTATTTTAAAATTTTGGTTTTTTGAAAAAACTGTACATTAAATTGGAAGTTTTTAGAAATGATTAAAATCTTTTAATAAAGTTTTTTAAAATTTAAACACTCTTTAAAAAGTTTTTTAAATTTTAAATTTCTTTAAATGATTTTAAATTGACAATATTTCCCAAAACTTTAATAATACAATTTAAATTTTAAATTTGTCGGATTTAACCATTACAATTTAATCTGATTTAAAACATTGGAAAGTTAAAGTTTTATCAGGATTAGTAATGGTAGTTATATGGTTAAAATAATTAGTTGAAAAAATTAAAAAGTTATTTACAAGGAAAAAGTGTTTAAAAAATAAGAAATGATTTTTATTGGGAAAAAGTTTAAAAAATTTTGGGGAAACCCTTAACTTATTAGAAAATTGAAACTATATTGAAACCATTTTAAGGATTTTAGTAATCCAATATATTAAATTTCCCCTAAATTATTAAAAGACAATAAAGGGGGTTTGGCCCAATTATTTTTGTGTAAGGAAATAAATTTAAAAGTGATGAAAAATGAAAGACCTTTTTTAAGAAGATTTTTTTTAAAGGAAAAATTTTACAAAGAAGTTTCAAGGAATTTGTAGGCCCTAATTTAAATTTAGTATCACATAGAGAATTTTTGAACAATTTGACTTGATATAAATTTTTCAATGGGAATACCCCGTAAAATTTTTTTTTTTTAACAAATTTTATGAATATTTAAAATTTAATAAAATTTTAAATTTATAAAATTTCACATATTTTTTTGAACTTTCGAATAATAAAATTTCAATATTTATAGTTGTTTAAAAATTTTTGAAAATATTAATTTATTTGTTTGATTTAAAAATTGCAAATTTCCCCCGAAATTTAATTTAATACCTTCTGAATTTACTTGCAATTTCAAGGTTTTGTTAATAATTTTGTTTGAAGGTAAATTGGGATGATTCAAGTAAGGAATTTTAAAGGGAAATTTGGGGTATCCTGTAAATGACAAATCTTGAAAACGCACCAATATTAACATTTGTAAAAAGGATTTTGGAACACTATGGTTAAAACTTTAAAGGGGTTGGGAAGGAATTTTTACTAATGTTTTGGAATTTTTAAACGAAGGAAGAATACAACATTTAAAAAACCCAAAGGGGAGGATATACAAAATTAATTTAATTTAAAGTAGAATGTACAAATTAAATTAAGAATTTGGGGCTTGTTTAAAATTAAGGATTAAAAAATTTGGAAATGTTAAAAGGGGAAGAAGACATTTAATTTAAAAAATAAGTATTTAAAGGAGGCATTAAAAAAAACTGTAATATTTAAAAATAAAGGGGGACAATTTTTAATATTTTGTAAATAAATAGGTTTAATTATTTTTACTTTTAAAATTTTTGGCGGTGCAGACCCGCCTTTTCATTAAGAAAGATAAAAGCCGTAAAAATTTTTCATAATAATTTAAAATTTAAAATGAAAACCTTAAAAATTTTAAACAATTAAATTTAAACTGATAAATAGACAGGGGGCCAAACCCTTTTAAAAAAAAAAAAATTTATGGAGTTATTAATCTATGACTAATTAAATATGTAAAAAATATGTTTTTAAAACAAGTTAAGTGTTTTTAAAAATGAAAAAGATTATGTTGGGCCCTTTAAAGGGGTTTTTAAAAAAATGAAAAAATGGAATACATGTGGGCTTTTTTTTAATTTTTTAAAAAAACTTTTTTTAATAGGGTTTTATGTTTTTTTAAAAATAATTGGTTTTGAAAGGGTTTTTTGTTGTAATTATTATTTTTTATGAGGTTTTTTTAAAATTCAACAATTGGGGAAAATATTTTCTATATCTTTTTTCTTTTGTGTGGTGTTGTTTCTTTTCAATTTTTGTTGCCTTTTTCTTTCGAATTTTTCCCCAAAGCCCCGGGGTTGGGGCAATAGCTTTCCAGAATAGGGAATCTGGGACGGGGCAGATCACCAAGCACCACCCCGGGGGCATTAAGCCCTTAAATGCAGGGTTTTTGTGCCCGGTATAACCCTTAAAAGGGGTTCACAAACATGACCCAAAGCATATGAATGGGTTTCCAACCTCGGCAGGACACACTTGAAAACAAAACACACCCAAACAGGAAAAGAGGAGCAAAAGTCACGAACCGGTGGGCGGCCCAAGGGCCGTCAGGCAATCGGTGCCCCTTTGGGAACCTTGTACCCAATGAATGGACCCAGTAAATGCCTTGCCCAAAAGCCGCAAACAGCCGGGGGCCGGGCCAAACAGCCCCCCACCATTGCCAAGGCCATCACAGGCAGTGCGTGACTCAGAGGAGGAACAACCTGAGCCTACCCCAGTAGGCAGAAGGAGGCATGCCCAGTATGCCCTGGCCTTGGCAAAGAGGCAACGCATAGCACATACACTGGCTCAGTAGGAACCCTGGGAATGATACCCCCTCTGACTCACGCAAATAATAACATGGATGCCTAAAATGACATGACCTGCTCACAAACATGTACAGGGAAGTGTAATATGCGCATCCGACAGAGGCAGCCCTGCAGCACCACCTGAGGCATGAATGCTATGTGTTAAGTAATGTAACACCATGTACTATATGCACACCTGAGCATCCTGACTAACATCCACCCTCAACAAGCATGAAGCCACAAAATGACAATGGGATGATCAAGTGCAATAACTGGCTGAAGTAATGCAGTCAGTCAAAGGGGAGCCAATGTGTTTCAGGCTGGGAAGATATGCGGAGCTTGACATGATGCACCACCTGCTAGGGGTGGCATGCACCTATCATGCCATGCCCCATGGATACCGGCAAAGGCTGTCAGTACCCACAGCATGCCCTGAATAGGTAAGTCTCAAAACACAAACCCACCTTCATAGGTTCTACAATGTATAGGAACTTAGATGTAATGCTACCCAATGACAGATGTATAAACAGCAGGATGTGTGCAGTGTAAACGCACACAGTATGGAGAATGTAGATACCAGTTCTGTAATAGAGAACTGGGCAAGGCTCACATCAGCACCCTAACACTACCAGGTCACACCTCATACTGTACTGTACAGCCGCAAAACATGGAACAAGCTACAAAAGGAGGGTGACTAGCAAGAAATGGCAAGGATAACCACACCCCCATGTTGGTACCACAACAAGAAGCAGCATGGAATAGCCATGGTCAAATACCAATGGCTAAAACTGCCTCGCAGTATATAGCCTGCTGCAGACTACTGTCCTAATACCAGGAACAGCACCTGGCCTATGTCAGAATACATGAATATGTCAAGCCCCCCAAACCACATTATATTGCTTGACTGAAAATACCCAGACATACACCGGTAGCATTGTACTAGCACCAACACAGTAGGAGAAAATTACCCAGATTCCATAAACCAAAATGCCCAGGAACAATGTACTACTCCCACAAGAGGGGTAAGCATACTGGATGTGATAATCAGCAACATGTGCACTGGATGGCAAGATGAGAAGTGTACCCCTCACTGGTAAGACCAGACCATAGAGTAAGCACACTGGATATACACATCCTGACCCCAGTCCTGGCCAGAATACCACAGTGAAAAACATGTGTAAAGTATAGGTTGCAGCCCTCAAAACCGATGTTGAATCCACAAAAGGCCCTGTGCAAGTGCAGAATATGGGACACACCACAGAACATGTTATACAGGCATTCCATGAACACAGCCAGGAATGCTTGGAGTATGCAATCACAAATAACAACAACACACAATGCCATACACGCAGGCATCTGGCATGCTGGCCTCCAGCCATTACCAAACCATGCAAGAGAATGAGGAAGCTACCACATGATAGAGCAAACATAAAAGGGAAGTAATCACTGACCAGTAGTATGGCAACAACATATGTCCACACATACAATCCACTAAGTCCAGCCACAACAAGTATAATCTGTGAATCCAGAGTCAATGTGATGCCAGTACCAAGTACACAGACAACCACAACACCCCCCAATAAATACAAATATATGTGATAGATGCATCCATGTATCCAAACCAGAGGTTGAGCTCCAACAACTCAGTACTGTCAACACTAGTCAGGAGGAGAAGGTAACCACATACACCACAAACCCAGTCCCACATAGACCTACCACAACTGTAAACCAAACACATAAACACAGACAAATATTCCCGGAGGCCTTAATTACAAACACACCACACCAACAGAAGCCTCCAAAGTAGATCACAAGCAACCACAACCATCAAACATAGCACATGCAACGAATAGTATGCAAAGCTGGTGTGCCAAACAGTCACAGGCCAGAAGGAGAAACAACATGCCTGATACAGTCGTAATAGGTGTCTGTATAGGCAGACACACAGCTGTCCCACTCACCAGACTGAACAAGGGAAAGGGTAGAGAAAGCTGCTTGTAGGCTGCCACAAAATGCCACATAACACAAGTACGCAGGTCACCCCAAAGCAAGCAGAAATATGATGCACTCAATGTCCATGCTGGTGTGAATTACCTGAGATGTACCTCCCTGGTCAACATCAAAAGCGACATGGATGGTCCCTCTGAGTATGTACCCCAGGGCAGGATGACACTGGCTGTGTGCAGCATCCAACCCTCACCAAGAATGATGCCACAGTACAAACACAGAATGCTCATGTTTAACAGCTGGCACAGTTACAGTTGTCAGTCCAAGAGGGTCTAGTGTGTGTCTGCTTGAGATGTCAAGCATGACAAGCCATGCTGCTGTTCCAGGGATGGCTGTCAGCTGTTACCCTCGTGTGTCTGGATACTGGATAAGGCCTTTGCCGCCTCCATAAAGCCGTATGTAGGCAAAGCCAAAAAGACTACCCACCACCCTAGAAAACATAAGTGATAGGAAACATAAATGTAATGCTGACCAATGCCAGATGTGTAAACTGCAATATGCATGCCCCTGAGGCACTTCCCATTATTTAGAACATTGATGTCTGTCCAGTGACAGAAGCCTGCTGCAAGCCTAGTGATAGCACACCAGCACTACTAGGTTATACCACATATCATGTGTTATGGCCCCAACACCTGCACCAAAACATCAAAGGAGGGGAGTATCCATATGCAGCACAGACACCCATATTGCCAGGTAACTGACAATGCACAAAGCAGCGGACACCACCCATGTGCACATAACTGTAGTCAAAACTGCTGTAAAGTCTGTAGCATGCGACAGACCACACAAGAACTCCACCCAGACATCCGAAGACACTGGACAGTATGAATGTCCCACCAAATACCAGACAAGGTACACACAAAGTACCACATAGGTGTCAAACCATTATGTATGCAAGGAGTAATCAGGGACCTTGGGACACAGGTCGACATTAATCTGTCATGTGACACCCACAGTGCCAATGTGGCTATGAAGACTGTTGATACTGGACACAGTATCATGAAAGGATTCACAGCAACATCAACAGAGATCACTGTGCCGCTGTACTGTTCCCTTATCAGACCCATAATCTAGTACAATGACTCATATGGGATGTACCGTACGTGACACCTGCAGTGGTTCAGAAGACCTCATAGTTACCCCACCAACAGGATAAAGGGTGTGAAATATATGTCATATGCTGCCTGGCTGTAGACACCCCAGCTGACTGCAGTCACACACTGCCTACACAGAGGCATTGTATGTCTGTTGTACAAGGCCATGTCCAAAACAGGAGTAATGTACATGCTACACCACAGGAAATCAAAGCCATTGGAGCTGTGAGAGTCACAGATGTCAACCTCAACACATAATGAAATAAGATGTGCTGGAGGGACAGATACATAACCCATAGGCTCCCCACACCCAGAAACAGGATCCCAATCCATGGTAGGCAGAGCCCCTCACTGACACCCCTCAACAGGAATATTGCCAAGTGGATGGATGACCGTACATGTATACTGGGGGTCCCCACTGTGTCACGACCAGACAGAGGCACAGTGAAGAACCTCATAAATGGCCATAATTGAACATAGCAAGGGGTGGCGAAAGACACACACACTCTAGCTAGGCTTACTAATGGCCTAGGGTGGCTAGCCTACTATGAACCCTTGAACCTATGAAAATACAAAACGTACAGGACACTAAGGATAATCACAAGGCTTACCCAACTGATGGTAGGAACCATGTTGGGCATCCATAGATATGCTCCGAATCACACAGATATTACAAACAACATACCAAATACACACACATATTGCTAACATACAACCTGTCAGGTTTAGTGCAAACACCCCCCCCCCCGAGTGCAAAATACCTATCCCAGCAGATGGTCCCCTGACATTGCAGATGCTGAGGTAACAGCCATCATCTGCAAAGCAGAACACACAGCAGCAAAGGTATGTGATGGCGTCCTGTGCTGAGGCCAACATGGACTCCAAGAATAATGGAATGCCAAATCACACTACTGCCCAATGTTAGCCTTACCACAGGATATGTACCCAAAGAACAGTGTACAACAACAGTTGTCCATCACAACAAAGGTGTTGCCTGAATGGATACTCCAAACTACCACCCCAGGATCCTGACAAGCTTGTTCTGCACAGCTATGGAAAGGATCAGTATGTACCGCAGACAGAAGGCTATTGTGGACCTACTGATACTGGACCCTACACACTGTGGCTGTTGTAACTGCAGAACCGGCCCCTAAACATGTCTGACCCATTTGAAGCAGTCATTAAGGTCATTGATGAGAGCAATGTGGTCAACACAGCGTAGCTGGACCGTGCACATGCTTCTAGACAATACCGTACGAGTTCAGTATGGATATGTTCACCAGCTTAAATATACACCCCTATGTCAGTAGAGGGGTTGCAGAGCAGACCAAGGACAGAACTGACATGGTCAGACATGCCGCATCCATGTCAGACTACAAAGCGGATATGAGTGGCATCCCACAAGGCCTGGTCTTGGCCCCGCCACCCCCATTCTGTATACATGTCCCATAGGTATAGGCCAACATGGAAGGACTGTGACTGAGCATGTATGCAGAGGAGTACAAACAGCCCACCATATCCGATCCCCAGCTGACACAAGTAACCCACAAAAGGGCCACCTACAAACAGACAACTGTAGCCATAGCCATGTCAGCAAGCTAATTGCAGAACTGTGTATAGACAATCACCGTGGATATACAGTAAGTGCCCACAATTTACCACACAGGTGTTAACCCATGAGGTACCTAACATGTAATGTGGGACCTGGGTACAAAAGGTGATAAATATCCTGCACTGGACAAACATGTGGCTGTAGTGTTCGCAGAAACATGTACCATATACCCACCCAAACATGAAGGTTGGCAGATGTAGATAAGGGGAACTCACTGTGGCTCTGCAGCCATCCTCCATCAGCGTCACAACTGACTACAATAGCCCCTATGGGATATACCGCAGACACCTCCATCAACTGTAAAGTTCACAACAGTACCCACCAGGGGTAGCAAAAGCATGAACAGATGCCATGTGTTGCCTGAGTAAACAAACTGCAGCCCCACACACCGCCATCCTTCCCAGCTACAGGAAAGCTGTGCCTGATGTATGAAGCCATGTCCAACATGGAATGAATGAACATGTTGCACCTTGTACAATCTGAATGGCAGTGAGCTATGCACATGAGAGACCTGAACCCCAGCACTGACATACATAGGACAAGCTGTACAGAATGATCCATAACACAGAAGGCACCCCCACACTTCAGTAAACTCCTGATACAGGTCAGCCAGAGAGCCACATATCGACACCCCTCAAGAGGCATCCTGATGAGTGTATGGGAGATGGTAGGCTACCCTGGGTATCACTGTTATGTCAGAGGTAGACGGAGGCACAGTATACTAACCATGACATAAGTAATGGCAAACTCCAGTTACAATGTGCGTCGAAGGACAAACACACACTGTGACTAGCATCAGAAATGGCCTAGGGAACATCGCTAGTGTTTGCCAATGTCCATCCATGTTGTGGAATACACTAGCAATGTTGGACGAGCCTGGTGTAGGTAGTCCATATCTGAACATATTGCAACATGGTCATATGTGCACAACTGGCCCCTACACAGTCTGTTATGCTCACTATGAAGATGTCAAGCAGTCATAGGACTAAAGCCCAGGATACTGTCCACCACAGTGAAAGTACCGAACCAGTACACTATACGGTACTACAGTGTTAGGTCATTATGAAAGTATGTTGAGAACTGTCTGCAAAGTATCCCATGCAATCCCTGCAGGCACAGTATAATCCCTGTTGTGGCAGACATGAAGCAGTTGGCCAGTTAGTACACAACATGACACCCAACACACAATCATAAACGTGCGATATTGTCGAAGTTCACACACACCCACATATGTGGTGGACTTCAGAGTGCAACATATGGAAAGCTCACACTGGGCATGCTCGCACACTTTGATAAATGAGGCATATGTCAGACAACATGCCATGGAAAGGCTGAACTGGGCATGCTCACACACTTAGGCCATATCTCCATTTAGCAGTTGGCCACACATATCTGATATTTGTTCGTGTCAGTCCAGGAACCAACCACAACACAGCAATCAGCCCAGTGCATGCAGTAAAAAAATACAGAGACATAAGTGATATAGTGGATCGCCATCATATGCAAACATCTTCCACAGATACACATGTTGGTCATAGGAACAGGGAATGCTATGGCAATAAATAAGTTGACTTGGTGACAACATTGGTGGACTTGGTGCTGTCATATAATTTTTTCACATTTGGAGAAGTATTCTACAAGCAGAAAGTAGGTGTAGCTATGGGATCCCCATGTGGTGGCAGCATAGCCAATTTGGTCATGGCCTACTGGGAATCCCACTATGTTTTTTCAGATCAAAATCCTTATTACGAGAAATTCTTATATTATACTAGATTTCTCGATGACATATTTATTTTGGTCAACATTACCGAATGTGAAGCTGCAACATTGATACAATATTTCAATCAGAGTACGTGTTTTTTAGAATTTACATACACATTTTCTACTGAAAATATTTCATATTTGGATGTATGTTTGAGTAAAAATCGTACTCTAAATTGTTATATGGCTAAAATCCACCGTAAAAAAACTTATTCCAATACCTTCTTGCATTTTACCAGTTGCCACCCATTCTCACAGAAGCGTTCTGTGGTTAAGGGTCAACTGGTACGTGCTGCAAGAATGGTAACATTGGAAGATGATTTCAACGATGAATGTTTGAACTTAAAGACAATGTTTTTGGCAAGGGGTTATCCTGAGGGTATGTTGGACCAGTTGTCTCAGGAAATCATTGAAAAAAGACAGCACCAAGTATATGTACCACTATTACCTGTAAATATGGATAATGTTATGAACACTACTTGTGTCCATACTAACATGACGGTTGAGTCAGGTAATTTTATGGTACCACATAACTTGAGTTTGGATATACTTATTGAAACGGACAACTCTGGAAGACAGGTCACACACACTGTTAGAGAAACACCTCTTAAAGGCTTGGAGGATGATACATTTAAATCTACATTTATTACTACTTTCAGTAAGGACAGTAGTATATGTACAAACATTATATTTAAGAATTGGGACTTGTTTAAACATTACCCGAGTATTTACAATAAAGTAGGATGCCAACCTCGTGTTGTATACAAAAGAGGGAGGAACATGAAAGACATTTTGGAATTAAAGAAAATGCGACCAGTATTGAATGGAGGCATGCATAAATGCCAAAACTGTAATTATTGTAAATACATAGAGGAGGGTACACATTTTTCTATTATTGATTGTACATATAAAATAGGCTTTAAGTTGAATTGTAATTCATCCTTTGTAATATATTTGGCTAGGTGCAGACTATGTCCGGCCTTCTACATTGGAAAAACTGTGAGGAGGCTGAGAGACCGTATATACGAACACGTATATGCAATTAAGAATTTAAAATTGGAAAATGCCCTAGCCAAACATGTGGCTATTTACCCTGATCATAGTTTTAAATTTACTGCTATAGATCACACACCAATAGATCAGAGGGGTGGACCCAGACCTTTAAAATTAGAAGAAACTGAGTTATTATGGCAGGTTAGATTACATGCTTATTGCCACCCTGGAATTAATGATATGTGTTCTATATCCAGTCTTTTAAAACTCAAGAGATGATAACACATGTAAAGCAACAGTATTATGTGCTGGCAACACATTTAAAGTGTTTTTTAAAATGATGACAAAATGTGGACAATACGTGTGGTCTTCTATGTGGTTTTCAATTTTAATGTTAGTAAAAACATGTTTTACTATGGGGCTGTATTATTATTGTTAGTGTGTTTTTAAAAAGAATAATTGGTTAATTGAAGCAGGTTTTTTAGTGGAGTTGTTAATTGTGTAACTATATTAACGTGTATTGTTGATGGGAGGTTTCATTTCTGAAGAAGTCAAGCACTTGGCTTGACGAAAAGCGCTTAAAAACTATTTTATCAGTAAAATCCTTTGCTACATTATTTGCTGTGTGGTGGTGTCGTTGTTCTACGTTTGCTGAATTTATTAGTACTTTTGCCATTTGGTTTTTCTTTGATCATGTATATTTCCCCAATGCCCGTGAAGTATTGGCCAGCAATATGCGTCTCTTCCAGCAAATAGCGGAATATCCTGAGATACTGGGTGCAATAGACTGCACGCACATATGCATCAAAGCACCAGCAGGTGAGCGGGGTAGGGCCTACATTAACCGCAAGGGCTTCCCCTCCATCAACTGCCAGGTCATGTGTGATGCCCAGGGCATAATAATGAATGTGTGTGGTTGCTGCCCTGGGAGTTATCACGATTCCCACATCTGGCATTTGACGCAGCTGTACCAGACATTTGCCAATGGGGACATCCGACACGGACACCTAGTGGGGGATGCAGGTTATGCACTGAAGCCATGGCTGATGACACCCATCAGAAATGCACACACACCTGAACAGGAATGCCATAATGAGGCACACGCACAAACACGTAATGTAATAGAGCATGTGTTTGGGCTGCTCAAGTCACGGTTCCGGTGTCTGGACACATCTGGTGGAGCCTTGCAGAACACACCAACTACATGTACCCAAATTGTCATGGTATGTGCTATGCTACATAATATGATCTTGCGAAAACAGCTGCAGCAGGACCAGCATAGGGCCGGGCCAAACAGCCCCCCACCATTGCCAAGGCCATCACAGGCAGTGCGTGACTCAGAGGAGGAACAACCTGAGCCTACCCCAGTAGGCAGAAGGAGGCATGCCCAGTATGCCCTGGCCTTGGCAAAGAGGCAACGCATAGCACATACACTGGCTCAGTAGGAACCCTGGGAATGATACCCCCTCTGACTCACGCAAATAATAACATGGATGCCTAAAATGACATGACCTGCTCACAAACATGTACAGGGAAGTGTAATATGCGCATCCGACAGAGGCAGCCCTGCAGCACCACCTGAGGCATGAATGCTATGTGTTAACTAATGTAACACCATGTACTATATGCACACCTGAGCATCCTGACTAACATCCACCCTCAACAAGCATGAAGCCACAAAATGACAATGGGATGATCAAGTGCAATAACTGGCTGAAGTAATGCAGTCAGTCAAAGAGCCAATGTGTTTCAGGCTGGGAAGATATGCGGAGCTTGACATGATGCACCACCTGCTAGGGGTGGCATGCACCTATCATGCCATGCCCCATGGATACCGGCAAAGGCTGTCAGTACCCACAGCATGCCCTGAATAGGTAAGTCTCAAAACACAAACCCACCTTCATAGGTTCTACAATGTATAGGAACTTAGATGTAATGCTACCCAATGACAGATGTATAAACAGCAAGATGTGTGCAGTGTAAACACACACAGTATGGAGAATGTAGATACCAGTTCTGTAATAGAGAACTGGGCAAGGCTCACATCAGCACCCTAACACTACCAGGTCACACCTCATACTGTGCTGTACAGCAGCAAAACATGGAACAAGCTACAAAAGGAGGGTGACTAGCAAGAAATGGCAAGGATAACCACACCCCCATGTTGGTACCACAACAAGAAGCAGCATGGAATAGCCATGGTCAAATACCAATGGCTAAAACTGCCTCGCAGTATATAGCCTGCTGCAGACTACTGTCCTAATACCAGGAACAGCACCTGGCCTATGTCAGAATACATGAATATGTCAAGCCCCCCAAACCACATTATATTGCTTGACTGAAAATACCCAGACATACACCAGTAGCATTGTACTAGCACCAACACAGTAGGAGAAAATTACCCAGATTCCATAAACCAAAATGCCCAGGAACAATGTACTACTCCCACAAGAGGGGTAAGCATACTGGATGTGATAATCAGCAACATGTGTACTGGATGGCAAGATGAGAAGTGTACCCCTCACTGGTAAGACCAGACCATAGAGTAAGCACACTGGATATACACATCCTGACCCCAGTCCCTGGCCAGAATACCACAGTGAATGTGTAAAGTATAGGTTGCAGCCCTCAAAACCGATGTTGAATCCACAAAAGGCCCTGTGCAAGTGCAGAATATGGGACACACCACAGAACATGTTATACAGGCATTCCATGAACACAGCCAGGAATGCTTGGAGTATGCAATCACAAATAACAACAACACACAATGCCATACACGCAGGCATCTGGCATGCTGGCCTCCAGCCATTACCAAACCATGCAAGAGAATGAGGAAGCTACCACATGATAGAGCAAACATAAAAAGGGAAGTAATCACTGACCAGTAGTATGGCAACAACATATGTCCACACATACAATCCACTAAGTCCAGCCACAACAAGTATAATCTGTGAATCCAGAGTCAATGTGATGCCAGTACCAAGTACACAGACAACCACAACACCCCCCAATAAATACAAATATATGTGATAGATGCATCCATGCATCCAAACCAGAGGTTGAGCTCCAACAACTCAGTACTGACAACACTAGTCAGGAGGAGAAGGTAACCACATACACCACAAACCCAGTCCCACATAGACCTACCACAACTGTAAACCAAACACATAAACACAGACAAATATTCCCGGAGGCCTTAATTACAAACACACCACACCAACAGAAGCCTCCAAAGTAGATCACAAGCAACCACAACCTTCAAACATAGCACATGCAACGAATAGTATGCAAAGCTGGTGTGCCAAACAGTCACAGGCCAGAAGGAGAAACAACATGCCTGATACAGTCGTAATAGGTGTCTGTATAGGCAGACACACAGCTGTCCCACTCACCAGACTGAACAAGGGAAAGGGTAGAGAAAGCTGCTTGTAGGCTGCCACAAAATGCCACATAACACAAGTACGCAGGTCACCCCAAAGCAAGCAGAAATATGATGCACTCAATGTCCATGCTGGTGTGAATTACCTGAGATGTACCTCCCTGGTCAACATCAAAAGCGACATGGATGGTCCCTCTGAGTATGTACTCCAGGGCGGGATGACACTGGCTGTGTGCAGCATCCAACCCTCACCAAGAATGATGCCACAGTACAAACACAGAATGCTCATGTTTAACAGCTGGCACAGTTACAGTTGTCAGTCCAAGAGGGTCTAGTGTGTGTCTGCTTGAGATGTCAAGCATGACAAGCCATGCTGCTGTTCCAGGGATGGCTGTCAGCTGTTACCCTCGTGCGTCTGGATACTGGATAAGGCCTTTGCCGCCTCCATAGAGCCGTATGTAGGCAAAGCCAAAAAGACTACCCACCACCCTAGAAAACATAAGTGATAGGAAACATAAGGGTAATGCTGACCAATGCCAGATGTGTAAACTGCAATATGCATGCCCCTGAGGCACTTCCCATTATTTAGAACATTGATGTCTGTCCAGTGACAGAAGCCTGCTGCAAGCCTAGTGATAGCACACCAGCACTACTAGGTTATACCACATATCATGTGTTATGGCCCCAACACCTGCACCAAAACATCAAAGGAGGGGAGTATCCATATGCAGCACAGACACCCATATTGCCAGGTAACTGACAATGCACAAAGCAGCGGACACCACCCATGTGCACATAACTGTAGTCAAAACTGCTGTACAGTCTGTAGCATGCGACAGACCACACAAGAACTCCACCCAGACATCCGAAGACACTGGACAGTATGAATGTCCCACCAAATACCAGACAAGGTATACACAAAGTACCACATAGGTGTCAAACCATTATGTATGCAAGGAGTAATCAGGGACCTTGGGACACAGGTCGACATTAATCTGTCATGTGACACCCACAGTGCCAATGTGGCTATGAAGACTGTTGATACTGGACACAGTATCATGAAAGGATTCACAGCAACATCAACAGAGATCACTGTGCCGCTGTACTGTTCCCTTATCAGACCCATAATCTAGTACAATGACTCATATGGGATGTACCGTACGTGACACCTGCAGTGGTTCAGAAGACCTCATAGTTACCCCACCAACAGGATAAAGGGTGTGAAATATATGTCATATGCTGCCTGGCTGTAGACACCCCAGCTGACTGCAGTCACACACTGCCTACACAGAGGCATTGTATGTCTGTTGTACAAGGCCATGTCCAAAACAGGAGTAATGTACATGCTACACCACAGGAAATCAAAGCCATTGGAGCTGTGAGAGTCACAGATGTCAACCTCAACACATAATGAAATAAGATGTGCTGGAGGGACAGATACATAACCCATAGGCTCCCCACACCCAGAAACAGGATCCCAATCCATGGTAGGCAGAGCCCTCACTGACACCCTCAACAGGAATATTGCCAAGTGGATGGATGACCGTACATGTATACTGGGGGTCCCCACTGTGTCACGACCAGACAGAGGCACAGTGAAGAACCTCATAAATGGCCATAATTGAACATAGCAAGGGGTGGCGAAAGACACACACACTCTAGCTAGGCTTACTAATGGCCTAGGGTGTCTAGCCTACTATGAGCCCATGAACCTATGAAGATACAAAACGTACAGGACACTAAGGATAATCACAAGGCTTACCCAACTGATGGTAGGAACCATGTTGGGCATCCATAGATATGCTCCGAATCACACAGATATTACAAACAACATACCAAATACACACACATATTGCTAACATACAACCTGTCAGGTGTAGTGCAAACACCCCCCCCCCCAAGTGCAAAATACCTATCCCAGCAGATGGTCCCCTGACATTGCAGATGCTGAGGTAACAGCCATCATCTGCAAAGCAGAACACACAGCAGCAAAGGTATGTGATGGCGTCCTGTGCTGAGGCCAACATGGACTCCAAGAATAATGGAATGCCAAATCACACTACTGCCCAATGTTAGCCTTACCACAGGATATGTACCCAAAGAGCAGTGTACAACAACAGTTGTCCATCACAACAAAGGTGTTGCCTGAATGGATACTCCAAACTACCACCCCAGGATCCTGACAAGCTTGTTCTGCACAGCTATGGAAAGGATCAGTATGTACCGCAGACAGAAGGCTATTGTGGACCTACTGATACTGGACCCTACACACTGTGGCTGTTGTAACTGCAGAACCGGCCCCTAAACATGTCTGACCCATTTGAAGCAGTCATTAAGGTCATTGATGAGAGCAATGTGGTCAACACAGCGTAGCTGGACCATGCACATGCTTCTAGACAATACCGTACGAGTTCAGTATGGATACGTTCAGCAGCTTAAATATACACCCCTATGTCAGTAGAGGGGTTGCAAAGCAGACCAAGGACAGAACTGACATGGTCAGACATGCCGCATCCATGTCAGACTACAAAGCGGATATGAGTGGCATCCCACAAGGCCTGGTCTTGGCCCCGCCACCCCCATTCTGTATACATGTCCCATAGGTATAGGCCAACATGGAAGGACTGTGACTGAGCATGTATGCAGAGGAGTACAAACAGCCCACCATATCCAATCCCCAGCTGACACACGTAACCCACAAAAGGGCCACCTACAAACAGACAACTGTAGCCATAGCCATGTCAGCAAGCTAATTGCAGAACTGTGTATAGACAATCACCGTGGATATACAGTAAGTGCCCACAATTTACCACACAGGTGTTAACCCATGAGGTACCTAACATGTAATGTGGGACCTGGGTACAAAAGGTGATAAATATCCTGCACTGGACAAACATGTGGCTGTAGTGTTCGCAGAAACATGTACCATATACCCACCCAAACATGAAGGTTGGCAGATGTAGATAAGGGGAACTCACTATGGCTCTGCAGCCATCCTCCATCAGCGTCACAACTGACTACAATAGCCCCTATGGGATATACCGCAGCAGACACCTCCATCAACTGTAAAGTTCACAACAGTACCCCACCAGGGGTAGCAAAGAGCATGAACAGATGCCATGTGTTGCCTGAGTAAACAAACTGCAGCCCCACACACCGCCATCCTTCCCAGCTACAGGAAAGCTGTGCCTGATGTATGAAGCCATGTCCAACATGGAATGAATGAACATGTTGCACCTTGTACAATCTGAATGGCAGTGAGCTATGCACATGAGAGACCTGAACCCCAGCACTGACATACATAGGACAAGCTGTACAGAATGATCCATAACACAGAAGGCACCCCACACTTCAGTAAACTCCTGGTACAGGTCAGCCAGAGAGCCACATATCGACACCCCTCAAGAGGCATCCTGATGAGTGTATGGGAGATGGTAGGCTACCCTGGGTATCACTGTTATGTCAGAGGTAGACGGAGGCACAGTATACTAACCATGACATATGTAATGGCAAACCCAGTTACAATGTGTGTCAAGGACAAACACACCCTGTGACTAGCATCAGAAATGGCCTAGGAACATCGCTAGTGTTTGCCAATGTCCACCCATGTTGTGGAATACACTAGCAATGTTGGACGAGCCTGGTGTAGGTAGTCCATATCTGAACATATTGCAACATGGTCATATGTGCACAACTGGCCCCTACACAGTCTGTTGTGCTCACTATGAAGATGTCAAGCAGTCATAGGACTAAAGCCCAGGATACTGTCCACCACAGTGAAAGTACCGAACCAGTACACTATACGGTACTACAGTGTTAGGTCATTATGAAAGTATGTTGAGAACTGTCTGCAAAGTATCCCATGCAATCCCTGCAGGCACAGTATAATCCCTGTTGTGGCAGACATGAAGCAGTTGGCCAGTTAGTACACAACATGACACCCAACACACAATCATAAACGTGCGATATTGTCGAAGTTCACACACACCCACATATGTGGTGGACTTCAGAGTGCAACATATGGAAAGCTCACACTGGGCATGCTCGCACACTTTGATAAATGAGGCATATGTCAGACAACATGCCATGGAAAGGCTGAACTGGGCATGCTCACACACTTAGGCCATATCTCCATTTAGCAGTTGGCCACACATATCTGATATTTGTACGTGTCAGTCCAGGAACCAACCACAACACAGCAATCAGCCCAGTGCATGCAGTAAATGACTACAGAGACATAAGTGATATAGTGGATCACCATCATATGCAAACATCTTCCACAGATACACATGTTGGTCATAGGAACAGGGAATGCTATGGCAATAAAGACTTGCAAACAGTAGAACAGCACAACAAATATTGTGCATCCGACAATTGAACATATGGGTGTAGAGGTCAATACTAGGCTTCTTGCCCCAGGGAATGACAGCTCAGCCAGAGTGTGCTTGACATCTGCATCCCCAGGATAGTAGGCTACTGTGCCACTGTAAAGTAGGTCACAGAAGGCAACATGTGAGGCTAGTGAGCTGTGCCTCTCTCAAGCAGGGGCACCGTGGAGGTCTCAGGGATTGAATGTGCTAAGCCATAGCCATGTTGTCGGTGTGTGCTGGAAGAGGGTTGCTGAGGATCTCTGACAGTAGGTGTCCATCAATAACAGACTGAGGGGAGCCCTATCTGCATTCTCTGGACGATTCCACTGTCAACACTGTGTTGTAATGAGTATGTGTGAATGAAGTGCCATGCCGGAACTGTCCACAGATGTCCTCCCTCTCTGGGCTACAGCTCTGCAATGTATTAGGTCACTATGTCTGTTGAACGGCACATATATGGCTGGTGTACAGCTGACAGGTGTCTTGTTGTGGAGCAGTCATGGGTATATGTGGGATAGCATGACCAATGCAAACTGTACACATGCTCATAGAATGCAATTGTCAAGGATTATGCTGAGTGGCCAGTATAGTCCTCCAGCATGGGTCCTCTGAAGTCATCCACCCCAGTCTACACAAGTGTAGAGTCTGTTTGTGCTAAACACAGTTTGTGTGCAGTGACAACCTTGCCTGGGGGTGGAGATGAGATATGGATGTCCAGGAAAAGGTGGGTATGGTCAGATATCAACAATGGTGGTCTATCTCTGGTGTGGAACAGTGAGTACCCACGTTGCAGATGGACAGGTGCAATATGTATTCACCCATGTGGCTGTGGTGTGTAGTTCTGCCATAGCACATGGACCTACAAATTGTAGTGGCTGTAGGGTAAAGTGGTAGAGGCCTGAGTAGTTCTCACACACAATATGCCTGTACCTGATGTTAACAACTGGAATGGTGTATGTGAATACCTGCATATCCTGGCACTGTTCCCAGGGAAGCTAAGTGTGTGTCCTGGATGTGGGTGTGGTGTTCTGGACTGGTTGTGTTGTGTGTTACAGGTCCTGTGGTCCCAAAGCATGGTATAGAACATAACCTGCCAGTGTGATGTGCATATTTGACCCTGACGTATGTGGCTGCAAATGCATATATATGCTATCCCCCACCTGACAGGTAGTACTACATCTACATACCTCTGTAGAAATAAAGATTTCAGCACCCTATAAATACTACAGTTGCAGAACAGTGCCCAGTAATTCAGATAGTGCGTTCTGCTAATGTGTCTCTTTCAAGTGTCATAATATAGTTAGGTAGGGGTTCGAATCCTGCAAATGCTTTGTGTGTGGGTGAGTGGGGTTTGTGTGTGTGAGAGGGAAATGTCCCTTTTGGCAACTGGGAAAACACACTACAGGATGCACATTCCCCTTTCTAAACACTGCTGATGTCAGCACCCTATAAGTACAGCAGGTGAAGGGAAATCACCCAGTAATGCGAATAGTGCGCTCCGCTAATGTGTCCGTCTTGAGTGTCATAACATAGTTAGGTAGGGGTTTGAATCTTATACATGTTCAGTGTGTGTGGAGGGAGTTAGTGTGTGTGTTCAAGACTGTTTGAAAGAAGTATTGCTTTTGCCAACTAGGAGAATACACTACAGGATGCACATTCCCCTTTCTAAACACAGATGATGTCAGCACCCTATAAGTACAGCAGGAGAAGTAAAGCCTTCCATTAATGCGAATAGCGTGCTCTGCTAATGCATCCATTTTGAGTGTCATAACATAGTTACGTAGTGGTTTGAATCCTGTAAATGGCAAGTGTGTGTTTAAACCCCCCCCCTTAAAAGGGGAAGGGGGGTTTTTTTTGGGGGGGGGTTTGGGGGGGTTAAAAAAGGGGGGGGGGAAAAAAAGGGGGGGGGGTTTTTTTAAAAAACCCATTTAAAAAAAAAAAAACCCCCCCCGGGGGAAATTTCCCAAACCAAAAAGGGGGGGCCGGGATTTTTGGGGGGGTTTGGGGTTTTTTTTTTTTTTTAAAAGGGGGGGTTTTTTCCTTTTTTCCCCCCCAAGGGGGGGGGGGGTTTTTTTTTTTGGGTTTCCCCCCGGGAAACCTTTAAAAACCCCAAAAAGGGTTTTTGGAAAAAAAAAAAAGAAAAAAACCCCCCCCTTTTTAAAAATTTAAAATTTTTTTTTGGGGGAAAAACCCTTTTTGGGGGGGGTTTTTTTTTTGGGGGGGGAAAAATTTTTTAAAAAAAAAACACTTTGGGGGAAATTTTTTTTGGGGGAAACCCCTTTAAACGGAAAAATAAAAAAATTTTTTCCCCCAAATTGTGGGGTTTTTAAAAAGGGAAAGGAAAAACCCCCAAATTTCCTTTTAAGGGAAAATTTTTTTGGGGTTTAAAAATTTTTTTGGGGGGGGGTTTTCAAAAATTTTTTAAAAAAAAAAAAAAAAAATTTCCCAGAAAAAACCCCCAAAAACCCCAAAAAAAATTTTTTTGGGGGGTTTAATTGAAAAATTTGGGTTTTGGTTTTTAAAAGGGGTTTTGTGGGGGGGGAAGGGGGAAAAAAAAGGGGGGGGCCCCCCTTTTAAACAAAAAGGGGGGTTTTTAAAACAGGGGGCCCCCAAAGGAAAAAAAAAAAAATTTTTTTAAAATTTAAGGGGGGGGAAAAAAAAAGGGTTTTTTTTTAAAAAGTGTGTGTGGGGGGGGGTTTGTTTTTTGGGGGAAACCCCCCGGGCTTTTTCCCCAAAACGGGGGCCCCCAAAAAATTGGGGAAAACCCAAAAAAAAAAATTTTTTTTCCCCCTTTTTAAAAAGTTTAGGTGGGGTTTAAAAAAAAAAGAGGGGGGGTTTTTTGGGGGGGGTGGGGGGGTTTTTTTAAAACCAAAAAGGGAAAGGGCCAAGCCCCCCCCTTTTTTTTTTTTTGGGGGGAAAACCCCAAAAAACCCGGGGGAAAAAAGGGGTTTTTTTGCCCCCCTTCCTGCTTTTTTTGGGAAGGGGGGGAAAGGGGGGTGGGGGGGGGGGGAAAAAAAAAAATTTTTTAAAAAAAAAAAAAAAGGTCCCTTTTCCCCAAAAAAAGGGGCCCCCCCAAAAAACCCCAAAAAGGGGGGGGAAAATTTTCCCCCTTTTTTTTTTGGGGAAAAAGGGTAGGTTTTTTTCCCCCCCCGGGGGGTTTTTTTTTCCCCCCTTTTTTTTTTTTTAAAAAACCCCTTCCCCCCCAAAGGTTCCCATGATGTATGTGGGGAACAAACAAAAAAGGGGGGGTTTTTTTTAAAAACCCCGGGGAAAAATTTTTTTTAAAATTTTTTTTTGGGGGGGCCCCCGGGGTTTTTAAAGGGGGGGGTTTAAAAAACCCCAAAAAAATTTTGGGTTTTAAAAAAATTTAAAGGGGGGGGCCCCCCCGGGGGGTTTCCAAAATTCCATGGGGAAATTTTTTTTGGGGGAAAACCAAAATTTTCCCCCAAATGGGGGGGCCCCCCCTTTTTTTTTTCCTTTTTTGGGGGGTTTTGGGGGTGGGGGGTTTGGGGGGGGGGCCCCGGGGCCAAATTTTTAAGGCCCTGATTTTTTCCCCCGGGGGGGGGTTTTGGGGGGGTTTTTGGGCCCCCCCCCCCCTTTTCCAGGGGGGGGAAAGGGGGGGGGAAAAGGGGGGGGGATTTTGGGGAAAATTAAACCGGAAAAATTTCGAAAAAAGGGGGGCATTTTGGGGAAGGGGTAAAATTTTTTGGTGAAAATTTTTTTTAAACCTTTTTAATTTTTTGGGGGTTTTAAAAGGGGGAAAAATTTTTTCCCCGGGGGTTTTAAAAAAAAATTTTTTAAAAAATTTTCATTTTGGGTTTTTTAAAAATTTTTTTTGGGGGGCCCTTAAAAAGGGGGCCCAAAAAGGGGGAAAAAATTTTTCCCCCCCCTTCCCTTGGGGTTTTTAATTTTGGGGGAAAAACCCCAATTTTTTAAAGGGGGGTTTTTTTTCCCCAAAAAGGGGAAAATTTTGGCCCAACCACCTTTTTTGGGTGGGGGGGGGCCCCCCTAAATTATTGTGTTTTTTAAAAAAAGGGGGGGCCCCCAACCCCCCCCGGGGCCCCCGGGCCCGGGGGGGAAAACCCCCGGGAAAGGGGGGGAGGTGGGGTTTGTCCCCCCTTTTTTGGGGGGGGGGCCCCCGGGGGGGGGTTTTTTTTGGGGGGCCCGGGCCCCCCCGGGGGGGGGTTTTGTTCAGGGGGCCTTTCCCCCAAAGGGGTTTTTTTAAATTTTTTTTTTTTTTTGTCCTTTTTTTTTCCAAAATTTTTTTTTAATTTTTTTCCCCCGGGGGGGGGGGAAAGGGGAAATTCCAAAAAACCGGGAAAAAAAAAAAAAATTTTGAAAAAAAAAAAAAAAACCCAAAAAAAAATTTTTAAAAAAGGGGAAAATTTTTTAAAAAAATTTTTTCCGGGGGGAAAAAAAAATTTTACAAAAAAAAAAGGGGGGAAAATTTTTGGGGGTTTTTAAAAAGGGGAAAAAGGTAAAAGTTGGGGGTTTTTTTTTTAAAATTTTAAAAAAGGGGAAATTTGGGGTTTTTTTTTCCGGTTTTAAAATTTTTTAAAAAAAAAGGGGTTTTTAAAGGGGAAATTTTTAAGGGGGGGGTTTTTAAGGTTTTTTGGGGTAATAAAAAAAAAATTTTTTTTTGGGGGAAAAGGGAAATTTTTTTTTTTGGGGGGGGGCCCCCAAACCTGGGGGGGAAAAATTTTTTTGGGCCCCCCAAGGGGGGAAAAAATTTTTTTTTAAAAAAGGGGGAAAAAAAAGGGGGGGAAAAGGGTTAAAGAGGGGGGTTTTCCCTTTTGGGGGGGGGGGGTTTTTTTAAATTTAAATTTTTTTTTTTTCCCCTTTTTTTGGAAAAGGGGGGGGAATTTTTGGTTTTTTTTTAAAAAAAATTTTTAAAGGGGGGGCCCGGGGTTTTTAAAAAATTTTTTTTTTTGGGGAAATTTTGGGAAAAAAATTTTTTTTAAAAAAGGGGTTTGGGACAAAATTTTTAAAAGGGTTTTTGGGGAAAAAGGGGTTTTTTTAAAAAAATTTTTTTGGGGGGGGAAAAAAAAAAAAAGGGGAAAAGGACACCCCCTTTTTGGGGGGGAAAAAAAGGGGGTTTAAGGGGGGAAAGGGGGGTTTTTAAAGGGGCCGGGGGGGGGAAAAAAAAAGGGGGGGAAAAAAAATTTTTAAGGGGGGAAAAAAAAAATTTTTTTCCCCCCTTCCAAAAAAAATTTTGGGGGGGGGGAAAAAAGGGGAAAAAAATTTTTTTTTGGGGGGGAAAAAAGGGGCCCAAAAATTTTTGGGGGGAAAATTTTTGGGAAAAAAAAAAGGGGGGGGGGGGTTTAAAGGGGAAAAAGTTTTTTTAAAGGGGGGTTATTTTGGGGGAAATTTTAAAATTTAAATTTTTTTTGGGGGAAGGGGAAAATATTTTTTTGGGGGTTTTTTAAGTTCCCCTTTTTTTTGGGGGGTTTTTGGATTTTAAAAAAATTTAATTTTTTTTTTTTTTGGGGGGGGGGGGGTTTCTTGTTTTAAGGGGGAAAGGGGGGGGGGGGGGGGGTTTTTTTTTGGGGGGGGAAAAAAGGGGAAAAGGGGAGGGGAAATGGGGGAAACTTTTGGGAAGGGAAAAAAAATTTTGGGGGAAAATTTTTAAAAAAAAAGGGGGGTTTTTTTTAAAATTTTTTTTAAAAAAAGGGGGGGGAGTTTTTTTTTTTTTTTTTCCCCCCCCCCTTTTGGGGGGGGCCCCCCCAAAAAGGGGGGGGGGGGTTTAAAAGGGGGTTTTCCAAAAAAAAAAAACCCCCATAAGGTGGGGGAAACCCAAAAAAAAAAAACCCCCATGGGGTTCCAAAAAAAGGGAAAAAAAAATTTTTTTAGGGGGCCCCTTTTTGGGGGGAAAAAACTGAAGGGGAAAATTGGGGGAAATTTTTTTGGGGGCCCCAAAAAGGGGGGCCCCCAAAAAATTGAAAAGGAAAAAATTTTTAAAAAAAAACCCCCCCGGGGGAAAATTTCCGGGAAAAAAAGTTCAAAAAAAATTCCAGGGCGGGGGGGTTTTAAAAAAAGGGGAAAAAAAAAAACAAAAAGGGGGGTTTTTTCCCAAAAAAAAAAAAAAGGGAAAAAAATTTTTAAAATTTGGGTTTTTTTAAAGGGAAAAAAAAATTTTGGGGAAAAAATTTAAATTTTTTTTTTTTTTTTCCCCCCTTTAAACCCCCTTTTTTTTTTTAAAATTTTGGGGAAAAAAAACCCCCCTTGCTTTTTCCCCCCGGGGGCCTATTTTTAAAAAAAGGGAAATTTTTTTTAAATTTTTTTTAAAAAAAGGGGGGTTTTAAAAAAAAAAAAAAAATTTTTTTTTTTTAAAAAATTTTTTTTCCCCAAAAAAAAAATTTTTAGGGGTCCCCCTTTGAAAAGGGTTTTTAAAGGTTTAAAGGGGTTAAAAACTTTGTTTTATGGGGGGGGGGGAACCGGGTGGGCCACCCCCCCCAAAAATGTGGGGGTTTTTTTGGGGGGTTTCAGGGGGGGGGGGTTTTTTAAGGGGGGGGGGAAAAAAGGCAGGGGGGAAAACCAAATTTTTTCCGGAAAAAAGGGGGGGAAGGGAAATTTTTTTAAAACCCGGGGGTTTTTTAAAATGGGGGGGGGGGGTTTTGGGGCCCAGAGGGGGCCCCGGGGTAAAGGGGCCCCCAAAACCCGGGGGGGAAAAAGGGGGGGGGGGGCCCCCCCCGGCGCCCCGGGGGGGGCCCAGCCCCCCAAAACCCCCCGGGCCCCCTTTTTGGGGGTTTTTTCCCCCCCTTGTCTTTTTTAAAAAGGGCCCATTTTTTTTTTTGGGCCCCGGGTTCCTCCCCCCCCCGGTTTTTTTTTTCCAACCCCCAAAAAACCCAAACAATTTTCCCCCGGGGGCCCCCCCCCCCCCCCCCCCCAAAAAAACCCCCTTTTGGGGGGCCCGGGGGCCCCCCCTTGGGGGGGGGGGGGGAAAAAAACCCCCCTTTGGGGGAAATGCCCCTTTTTTCCCCCAACCCAAGGGAAAAAAAAAAAGGGGGGGGCCCAAAGGGGGGGGTTTTTTTTTTGGGGGCCAAAGGGGCCCCCTACCCCTTTTTTTAAAAAATTTTTTTTTTTTTTTTTTCCCCCCCCCCCCCCCGGGGGCCCCAAACCGGGGGGAAAAAAAAAAACCCCCCCCCAAGAAAAAAAAAAAAAAAAAAAAAGGGGGGGGGGGGGGGGGGGGGGAAAAAAAAACCACGGGGGGGGGGGGGGGGCCAAAACCAAAAAGGGCAAAACCACAGTTTTTTTGGGGGGGAAAAACCAAAAACCCAAAAACCAAAAACCCCCCCCCCCCCCCCCCGGGGGGGGGGGGCAAAACCCCCAAAAACCACATGCACACATGGGGGGGGGCCCCCCCCCCCCCCTTAACAAAAGGGGCCCGGAACCCCCCCCTTTTTTTTTTTTTAAAAACCACCCCGGATGGGGCCTTGCTGTAACCCGGAGGACCTGCAGAAATGATGAGATTAATGTCAGTGGGCACAACTGTGCCATTGATATTGCATATGATACAGTGTACAGAACAGTCAAGTGTACATATGGCATATTACCTGCATGCTCCATGTCATGCTGCTGTGTGGAACCAGCCTCCATCATAATGCAGGTGTACTGCTGTTGGTGTTCTGGGGCTGGAGCCACAACACTTAGGAGTAGCGCCTCCAGTCTGGTGAGGGGGGGATGTGTGGCCACCCCACCTCCTGTGGCAACCTGTTGCCTGTGGATATCTGATGCATGCTGACGGACACTTTGGATTAAATCACTGCAGTGATGTTGTACCTGCTCATATGTCCTGTTATACGTGCCAGTATCATTTACCCTACGGACAAGGTCTTGCCACAGTGCAGCCCTCTCCTGCTGATTCTGACTGGTGCGGGAAAACAGGATGTCATGCTCCTGCACTAGGCTCTGGTGGATCTCCTCGTCTTCCGCCACAGAGTAGGTGGGGTTACGCTGATGAGCCATCTCCCTGGAAGAGAACACAAACAGGATATCAGCAGACCATGTCAGCAATATATGGCACACATACTATACATGATACTCATGTGTAGTGATATACTACTACTCCCATATGTTGCATGTGTGTGTGTCGTGGTGGATACACAGGTACATGGCCAGATATCAGTGCTCAGCCAACACCTGTGCAACAATACCTGCCACATTCCACACAACATAGTAGCATGCCCCATCGGTCAGCACACACTGACAGGTGCAATGCACAACCTCACTCTGGGGGTTCATCCCAAGGTACTGTATGTGGGACGCCGTCCACTACTGTGATGTGGACAGAAGTTACTCGGCCTGCATATACATATCACACCACCACCACCAGCACAGTAGACTACTTTGATATGTATGTGATTAGACAGTTATTCACTTGCTGGGACTGAGATGGTATCCATGCAGCACACTGGGCCAGTGGAAGCCACAAGCCACACTGCTGACCCCTTTGCAAATGCTTACCATGGACATGCCACAGATTGCATGGAACTTGCACACACATTTCTAACCCAGACCCTATGCACAAAGGTTAGGCATCCTGTCTGGTGGACCCCAGACAGAGGCAGATTGTATAACAATAGCAGGAGGCTGCTGCAGGACAGAGCACATTCACATTAAGGGAAGGCATCTGTGGTCAGCACTGGTACTATGCTACGGTCCATCATAACAATGGCTATGGCCTACTCTGGGAGGGAAATGGCCACAAACACTATGGATGACCACAAGGCCTTCTTCAGTTATGTTACACATATGGACCACATGCCTCAGATATGCTCTGTGTTAATACACACCTACTTAACATTCACCAAACACACGGATATTGGCAACATTCTTGCAGACATGTTCGGTGCACGTATCTCCTCTCCTTCTCCCCCACCAGTTGAAATATTTATCACAGCTGGATGTAACCTCCCTATCATCTCACATGTCCAGGTGAGGGCCGCCCTCAGCAGAGAAGAACACACAGCATCACTGTGACCTCATGGTATCCCTGGATGTGTGCTACCTGCACTCCGAGAGGACATACAACAACATATAACACTGATAATTTATCTTGGCCGTACTACAGGATATGTACCTGGACAGTGGCATACAGCGACAGTGGTCCCACACCACTAAGGAGGCACCTCGACTGACCCTGGGAACTACCACATCATATGCATAACCGGCCTGGTCTGCTAAGCTATGGAATTATGCAGTATGGGATGCATATGCAGTGATATCGGGTACCTGCAGACACTTGTTCCCAGCCAGTGTGCCTTTGTGATGGGCTGATCCTGCCTTTTGAACCTGGCTGACCTTTCAAAGCAGTCACTACAGCCATTGCTGGGACAACGCACAGACAACTGCTTGCCAGGATCATAGCCTTAGACTGATTGACATGTAATGTATGGTCATCCCCTTTTGGTGGAACTACGTACACACAACATATCACATGGACATACCTATAGATACAGACCTATGACACATTTGGAGGGTTCACAGTATGCACACTATTAACCTGCTACTTTGCATTACCTGTTTTTGTTGCAGCTGGTTGTGTTACCACTGCTTCTGCTTGCTGCTGCTACTGTCACTGCTGACAGCTTCGGGTGACAGAGTCACAGTGTATAATTTTTTTTTTGTTCTCTCTCTCTCTCACACTTTTCTCTCTCCCTCTGTCTGCTTCCAGACAGTGCAATGAATGTATTGCATGTGTGGAGTGTTAGTACTGGATGCTTTTGTAGGTATCTGCATAGGTCCATGTGATGGCCTCTGCACCAATTGTAAGCCAGTATTTGCTAATTGCATACAGCCAGTTGTGTACTGATTGCAGTTCTCACTGTGATTTCAGGTCAGTGCTATAAAAGGGTATGTGGGATAGGCGTTGCCCTTTCAGATTGTAAGGGAGGGGACCATGCTGGTATGCTGTGGACAGTGTTCTGTGAGTGTAAAGGTTAGTATCTCTCTCATGATTCAGGCTGTGTTATATATTCACATTTCTCCATTCCTCTCTCATGTTCCCTGTAGCAAGTGTGTATACACAATGACTCCTACAACTATATATAGATATATCTTTATATATTTATATATATATATATATATATATATATATATATATATATATATATATATATATATATATATATATATATGTACATATACATACATTTATATATGTACTTTAACTGACATTATTATCTACAAGCTACCAACTAGCATGGCTGTTTCTGTTCACACACTACTATTATGGAAATCCAGTAGTTTTGACAGTAATTCTAAATGACATGCCTTGTGTACTACACATCCTATGTTCCCTTTACATTCATCCTTACTATTACATGTTATATTTATTTTAGCACAATGTTCTTGAATAAGAGTCATGGCTTAGTGGTAGGTCATACAGACTAGTGTTTCAAAGGTCCTGGGTTCGGGACTGACAGTGGGATTTTATTTTGCTTTTGAACTGAGTACAGGACCTGTCAATCAAAGTGACTAAGGCACTTTTAAGCAGTTGTAACCGGGTTAGCGCTGGTTTGCACGGAGCTCAGGCATGTGTACTGGCGGTTAGCTCCATGCACACAAGCGCACACCCGCTTACAACCGCTTAACGGTGCTTACTCTGGCGCACACCCGCGCTATTTTCTTTGAAAGAAAAGAAAATGTGGAGACAGGAAAGTGGTGAAAAAGGGGTCACAAAGAGGGTAAGACAGTAGGGAAACAAGCTTGGGATTTGCAGGAGGGATGTAGGTAAGGCCCATAGCTGCCCATTTCTTCATCAGCAACAGCTGTGCATATGTATGTGATTTGGTGTGACATTTGAAACCTTCCACCCCAGAGAGAGATGTCAGGACAACCATAATACTTGTTGTACAGCCAATTGTAATTGATAGATTCCATGTCCAGCAGATATGTGTGCGGAATGGGCAGCTATGTATGGGGCGTAATTTTTTTGTGGGTACAGAGTGCCTTTTTTTTTTTTCAGGTGAGAGTGGTATGTCAGGTGAAGGAAGTTGGTACAGCTGGGGAGGTAGGTTGGGTAGGTAAACAGACAAGACAACAAGACGCATACAGGGGCGGTGTATGACACGTGTGGGGGGGGTTACACAATTGACGGGGACGGAGGTTGGGATATCCAGAGCCCATGAGCCCACAGATGGCAACAGTGGAACTGATATCCCCACCCATAGGCAGTTGCCAATGTTCCTTCACTGCCCAGGACGGGGCTGTGCTGGGAGCTGTGTAGGCTGGGCAACAGGCATGCCTGTTAGTTGCGCCACCCGTTCCTCAAGCTGGTGTAGGGGCTCAAGAACAGAGTCCCGAATCTCCCTACGCACCACAGTCCGGACGCTATGGAGGGTGAGTGGTGTTTCTCCTCTGGCCACACTTGCAGAGGGGGGCAAGCCCCATCCCCTGCAGCACTTCCACCCGCAGGTGGCACAGGGCCACCGGAGGAGGGTCCGGACTCGGCACTAGTGCCAGGTGCCCTCGCCAGCTGAGGTGGGAGAAGTGGGTCCGCTGGAACCCGCCTTCCCTGTCATCCTATGTTTTGCATTATGTCATAACAGTTTGGGTTAGTGACATATAATACCATTCACAATTAGTTGTAACAGCATGCATTAGTATTCCCATTAACCAAATACCCAGATATTCACACCATTGAACAGCGTGCATAACACATGCATAATTTGAACAGAAATACACAGTCCAACAACATGCAGGGTTAATTGATGGCAACCGGCCATCAGGTTTGGATGTATGAACAGGGCAGATGCATCAACGGACATGCAAATATATATGACCCAACAGGACAAACGTCCAGGGGTGTTAATTGTGATTGCACATACCATTTTCACGTAGAATGGGTTATATGTGGTTATAGGGTGGGGGTGAAGAAAATAATATTAACACCTTCAAATACCAATACATATGCTGTACATTTCTAATAGCTACAGTTATATACACACTACTGTTCTAACTACAGTTTCCTATATGATAACTATTTCAACTTGGTGATAGGACTGTTACTGCAACATCAATATACATCTAATAATAATATACAAATATAATATACAAATAACATCACGCTTGCAACTTCTCTAAGTCAATTCAAAAATAGTCTAAAACTCCACTTCAAGTCACACTGGCTATGTCCTTGCTCAAACCCAGACTAGCTCTGTGCCATTAACTAAAACATAAACAACTAGCTAAGATGATAAGTACATTGTATACTGTGATAAAGAAATATGTATCCTGTCCAACTCTATGTCATTATACTGCCTACCGTCCTTGCTAATATGTTATTAATGTTACATTTGTAGTAATCTCAGAAATAGTAATGGCAGTCTTGTACTTGTATGTAAATAGCCTATGTTTTTGTTAAGTTCTTTCAGCTCATTTACTGTACCTAATTATCAATGTAACTCTGTTGGAGCTTTTCTCCCCGGGCCTCCACTGAAAAAGGGCATGTATCCAGTCGGACCATCCCAGTTAACAAATGTAAAATAAATAAAATAAATAAATAAATAATAATTTTATTGTTCTTCATACACATTCATATCTAGCTTTGTTCAGCTACATCATCCTGCTACATTTGCTTTATATAGCTGTAGACAAGTGTGGATGTTTGGTATATCAGACAATCATCCTATCTGCATATTGCAGACTGAGAGCAACATATCCAGATTTTGGGATACACATTCCAGATGCAGCAACACTTTGAACAGATTTCGCTGTTTGGTTTTGATTCTCACATGCATTTCATTCTGTCTTGACTGCAGTATACTTTATTCAGGGGTTATTACTACTGTATTGCTGGATTCATGACACTTTCTCACACTCTCTCACTTGCTTTCACTTTACTATTCAGGATGGTACTTACTTCTAGGCTTTATTGACATGTTTTACCTGTAGTTATTACAATCCTTTCCAGCAGTCACACTTCTGTCATGTTTCAGTATTTCAACAGGGATATATTTCACACATGTGATTTCATCATCTTCTGCAGCTATACTTTTCAGCCTGCTGCAGGTTGTGTACTATTTTCTTACAGGTAGGGCATTTTTGTTTCAGAATTTATGTCAGACAGTTTCATTTTTCGGTTTAACTTACAGGCTGAAACACACTTTTGTAATCAAGCAATACTTACAGACACTTTCACACTGTTACTTGCACATTTTATTCCTTACTGACTACACTGCACTCTTTTGCTGACTGTCATACTTTTATATTTCTTTACAGTTACTGGTAGTGGATTACTGACCTGCCTGGTGGCGCAACCGCACCAGCCTATCGCCATAGGCTCTGCGGTTCGCAGAACAGACACCTGCAGCTGTAATATAAATGAAGTAATATTGGAATACACATCTCCATAATATCAGCTAGTTGAATTTCTTACATACATAATTAAATGTAACTTACTCAGTAGTGGGGCGTTGGGTGTTTGCCGGGCCTCCTGGATCCAAAGGTTCAGTTGGTCCTGCTTGCGTCTCTTCAGGTCCGTGTGGTGGTGACGGACCTGCTCACCAGTCCTTGGAATCCCTGTGGCACTGGTGAGATCATGAGCCAACCGGTCCCACGCCTCGGCCCTGTATGCTCCCCAGAGGACCTGGCCCTGCATGAGTTGGGCCTCATGATTGTGGACTAGGAGCCAGACCATGTACCTGGACTCCTCAATGCCCCACCTCTGTGCTCGAAAGCAACTACCCTCTCCTACTCCTGTCATTCTGCCTGCAGGTCAGTTCTACAATCATTTATGCTGTGTATTCCCACCTATGGGGCTTATATAGTCAGTTTTTCCGGCACATATCTGTGATTGGCCATTTCGGAATTGTATCAACTTCAGTAAACCTGCATTGTCATGCTCCAGTTTGTATTCATTCCTATATATTAGCTAATATTGCATTTCTAGGTACTGCTGTCATGGCTTAGTGGTTTGGTAACTTGACTATGGTGTATAGTATCCTGGGTTCGAGCCTTGCTACTGCTTTTTATTTTTCATGACTGTCTAGACATGCTGAGGGGTGTGTCTGTGTAAAGGCAGTTTTGATACGGCTTGCTCAACGTTGCCCGTCGGTTAGCTTGTTTGCGCGGTGCGCAGCTCCACGCAAACTGGGTGCGCTGCTTTAAGCCTCATTTGGCTATCGGCATGTATATTACGCTCAGCTCAGTTAGGGGCACATAGATTTAGCATGTTAATCCACTGCTCAGCTACGGGCACTCATTTTGCACCAGTTGAACCACTGCTCATCTACGTGCAGGTGCACTCACCCTGTTAAACTGTAGCTCAGCTATGGGCACATCTGGCATTTTTTTATTCTTTTGTTACCTCGCATTTCTTTAATATAAATGGGCTATTTCATTACATTTTACATAAAATGTGGTTTTATGTGTACATATTTGTCAGGGACTTGTTTCCTGCTTATTTTGCTAAGAATAAAAAAATTGGTGTTTTGGGGGCTCAAACCATGAATGCCTGCTCTTCAGCCAAAATATCTACCACTACGCTATTGCTTCCTGGCTTATTTTGCATATTTAGTTCTTATATGCTTTCCCACTGACTGCTAACTGTAGCTGCGCTATGGGCACGCCAAAGCGCACTCACGGTTAAACATTTTTACAATTTAAAAAAAATATATAACATGTTTATTTATATGTTTTCTGTTCATAGTCTGTGGAGGCATGTGTTGTATTCTGTTTATTCACATTTCCGTGGACTCTGTCGTGGGTGTTTACTTTGGGAACTTTTCCTCTTCTGGGGGCGTGTCCGCTTACAGGGCTTGACCTATGGACACGCCCCCTACTGTCTTACACGGACCGTGTTAGCCTTAAGTGTGATTCAGCATGCTCTCATGAATATGCAAAGCATGCTGACATCACTCCATTTAACTGCAGCCTCCGTGTATGAGTTATATCTCTTACATGGAGGCTTCATGAATCCTGCCCAAGGTCAATGGCAAAGATATACATAAAGTCAAGATGTCAACAACTGATATCAGGACCAAATAAAGTTATCAAATAACCCAAGTAAAGAAAACATGTAATCAAAAGAAAGCACTTTTTGGCAATGGTTAAACTCTAAACTCAAACATTCTTCTTATTCTGAACAGATAATCAGAAGACCCCGACTCAAATATTATCTTCCAAATCAGCCACTTTGGTCAAATAATAAACAGCTGCTTTCCATTTACAAACCACAAAGGGCTGCTGGGATCAGTCTCTATTAAAATAGTTTAACTAGAACTTGGAGCAAAATTCCTATATTAGTCAGGTCTATCACACACCTTCATCTTTTCAAACCATTACTACAAGACTTCCTCTCTGCATCCTGGCTTTGTCCCTGCTCCTCATCTGGGACATAGCCCTCTAACACCCTTCATCACCTTTTTTTATCTCTCCCTTTAAAGTACTAAATCACTTAACCTGCTCATCCCCTTCCAATACCTCACTTTATTGTACATCTTAAACTATTATACCTACAAATTCTCTGTTGACACTCAGACTTAATTTTCTCCTCTAATACATCACTCTATTGTATTTCTTAAATTACTCCTACCTATCTTATACACCACTTCTCTTAAATTACTCCTACCTATCTTATACACTACTTCTCTTAAATTACTCCTACCTATCTTATACACCACTTCTGTTAAATTACTCCTACCTATCTTATACACCACTTCTATTAAATTACTCCTACCTATCTTATACACCACTCTTCTATCTGTAAAGATTCAGTACAAGGCTTGTACATTTAATGTCTGTGAATACCAATATACAATTTATTATACTGACTATTATCCTATGTATTCACTGAAACTGCATTATAAAGTTTGCTATTATAAATATTGATTGTATTAAATATGATACCTTGGAGCTTTTCTCCCTGGGACTCCACTGAAAAAGGGCACCTGTACCCAGTCGAACTTTCCTAGTAAACAAATATCAATCAATAAATAAAATAAACAAGTGAGAAAAAGAAATATATTTATTTTGCACAACAGTGGCTAGGATTAAAGCCATAAAATAATATTAATAAGGAGACAATACTGAGATGAAACCAAGCAGGCCACAAAGGAATTAATGGATGCAGCTGAATGCCTGTTTTTTCTGAACTTTCATATGTGGTGATAATTTACTGTAAGAGCAGCTGCTAATACTACATGGCGTTCCTTGCCATGCTGATAGTCCTCTGTGATGACAACATTATTCAGTCTGCTTATAAGCAGGGATGTGCAGTTAGTAGTATCCTCTCAGTGTCTCATTTCCAAATAAATAATTTAAACTTAGAGAAAATGTGTCTGTCTGAAACAGGGTCAGAGGTGCATTGACACAAGTCAGGCCATACTATATGACTTTGCTAACAACTGTATGTGCAGATTTAATCTGTGAAACATATCTGTCAAGATACCCATGTTACAATTTGTCTTCTGTGTTTTTTGTTACTCAAGTACAAATCAGTTGTAAAAACTCATTAGCTTCATATATAACACAATATGTGTGAAATGTAGTACAGGCTACTTTATCTAAAAAGTAAACAACAGTAAATCGTATTAGCACCGTACTGTCAGAATAATAATTTATTTTTAAGTTTTATTATCATCAGAACAAAAACACAGTTCCATTTCTAAGCAATGAATATGGGTATGTTATTGTATTTCTCATTTTATTAGAAAATATGAAGAATGTTGACATTTATATGATTTTATTTTATTATAGTTGTCAGCCTGGTACAATATGAAGCATATACACTGCATGACATGTTGACAATCTGCTGCACAACTAGTGTCATGCAGCAGGATATTTCATTAAGTTTATCATTGCTGCTGTCACATCATGGACTGCAGAAGACGCTAAAATAAATCCAGCTTTAACTTCTTAATCCCCACTGTATTATTGTTTGCAGGCTTTGCGAGAAAAATGGTATATTCCATTTGCCAATATTTTTTCAGAGGTAAAGCAAAAAAATACTGTAACCAGTGCGGTCCCTGTTCATATTATAAAAAGTATACATTGTGCTTAATGGAGTACTTTCTTCTGCATCCAGTAAGTGTTATGTGCTGCATACAAAAATATGCTAGGTTACAAAACAGTCAGATATTGTAATTACATAAAACATATAGCACCTAAACCCACTGCATACAATATAGCACTAAATTGCACCAGCACATTCAATGCACGATGCATGCATATATAAAATGAAGGACTTGGAGCTACTACTACAAAAAATGTGGGAATAGACCGCCTAACTGATGGACACTGTCCACCTTTCTTACCAAATGCAGGGCAATATGAGTATTGGCTGTTGTATTGATAGATGGCTGACTCATAAATATAAATCCATGCCTGTTTGAACATACACAGTTGACAACAGAGTGTGATATATACAGTGCTGAGGAGAAGCTTAGGACCTATATGACATACATAAATTGTGCAACAGGGAATTATTACCTTATTACAGTAGACACATGCAGTGTTCTTCCCAAGTACAGTGTACAGTTTGTTTTAACAGGCATTAAAAAAACAGGTACATAGCATCACAAGCCTGTGTATCTATGGAAAAAGAAGACATACAGTGTTTTTACTCAGGGACAAACAATGAAGGAGCACTTTATAAGCAAGATACACAGTAGCATTCTCTTATTGTGCCATTTGTACTTACACTGGATATTACAGCAATTTACAAAGTATATCTGTGATACCATCAGACCCTGTGTACACTCAGAGGTAACCAGCAGCTATGGTGTCTAGTACCCACACAATGTATACAAATACACAGTAGGTACATTGTAGACAGTGGCTGATCACTGTCATTTATGTTTACCATCTGTACATGATGTCTGTCTATGACAGATTCAGACAGTGGAATGTGCATACTGTGCATAATGTGCAACTGCTGTATGGAAAGATATGCCAGGAGAACATCAGCCTTATGTATGTAATTTAATGTTATCCACTGCTGGTAACAGATATATGGGAGTGGGTCTGCACTGTACTAACATGTGTCTTAGGACAAACCTCCATTGTTAACTGTCTGCTTCACCACCTGCATGAACTTCCATGTGTCTCCTGTTCAGTTTTGCCAGTCTGATCCCAAGGAAGCAGAAGCAGCCCTGACACACGATGGTGGGAGAGACCACTGGGTGGTCATTTCCCTTGTGCGCCCTATCTTCGCATTACTGTTGTTGTGTGCTGCATCTCCGTACTTGTTATTATTCCAGATTACTGTAAGGGCATTGCTTGTTGTATCCGTACCCTGTACTGCTACATCATCACTAAAATGTATAGGCTGATTCTTCACGGTTGGGAAGACAGCAAAGTTCTGCATTAAAGGAATAACAGCCACATCATAGTTAATGCATATCTTTTTCTGTGATAACTGTCAGCTCTGGCAGAGACATATTATGCAAAAACTCCACAACTTCTTTGCTCAAGAATTCTGGAGAAAGACAAAAATAATGTGAGGACAAAGGTCCAAAATCAAGGGCAATTTTTAACATTACTCTAATTTAATAAATTAATATAACAAGAGACTTTGCATTAACATCTATTTTCTGAACAATAACAAACTTGTAATGTCTGGCATGATTAGCTTACTCAAATTTTCAATATTTTGCCAGAAAGTTTTGTGAGGCACACAGCAAAAATATAAGGCAAAATCAGGGATTTACTTCAAAATCAGGGACAATTGAATTGTATATTTATGCGTTCTGCTCAGTATGTAAATTGAAACTCATTCTCCTCATGCCTCAGGCATATATGACTATCACCTCCCTTTCTCTGTGTGTGTGTGTGTGTGTGTGTGTGTGTGTGTGTGTGTGTGTGTGTGTGTGTATGTGTATATATATATATATATATATATATATATATTTTTTTTTTTGCCATTTTTTCTATGCTCTTTATCGATCATCAGCCACTTCCCAACCAACCAGCCCATTTGCTTCATATTAGTGTTTGAGGGTTGAGGGTTGAGGGTTGACCAGGACAGAGGACCAGTTACACAACCATCAATGGTAGCTGGAACTTTGTCTGTTCTAAGTCCTATTTTCCTGCTTACACTCAGTGAACAACTGAAGAAGTGATGTATAATGGGCTGAACACAGAGGATGTCCCATCACTTTTGCAAGGGGAAGTTCCCCCCAAGCAGCCCTGCCTTGACCCGAATAACACTTGATGGTGGTCTACACCAGGGAAACAGTATTGCTCTAAGAGACCCCAAGTGCAGACAACCCCCCTTGGGGATGATGAGCCCTTTCAGTCCTCTCTCACCCTGCCTATCTCCCTCAGTGCCAGGGCTGCTAGGTTAGAGCTGAAGCCCCATCCCTCTGCACCATGCTGCCATGCTGTACTTGTGAAGGGAAGGCTGCCGGGTTCACTACTCTTGCTCAAAGGAGCATAAACACTTAAAAAGAAAAGAAAAAGTGCCAAAACGCTGAGTAATCTACAACCTGGTAGGAAGGATAGCAAAACACTGAAGTCGGTGAATAAATGGTGTTTTGCTATCCTTCCTACCAGGTTGTGGACTACTCAGCATTTTGACACTTGTTCCTTTCTTTTTAAGGGTTCAATACTCTCCCTATGATAATTGTGATAGGGATATTTCATTGCACAGTGATGCCTGAATTCTACAGTCATAGCCAAGGGATATTCATAGAAGTTTCTGCTTACCTGGCTGTGCCAGCAGACTATGAAACATTTGCATATATTCTAGTGAGGGATATTTTAATACCATCCCTCATTTTTTCTGTTGTGGGTAGCACAAAGGAGGGCTATGCACATATACTTATACACACAGAATTCTGCTGCCATTTTGAATAGGTATATTTGTATTGACATTTTTCCATCTTGTTTTCCTGACATTCTGATGGTGTTACTCAGATATGTTAGCCAACACATCAACTTTTCACGCTCAGCATCCACTTATCCTTCTTAGAGCATGCACAAGGTCATGCCATCTGTTATGCATACCTATTTTTTACCTTGCTGTTTCAGTTACACAAATGAGTATAGCACGTTCATGCATTTTAAGAATTGCATAGGCTCTGCTATGTCTGGTATTTTGGAGGTAATGGCCCTATATAATTGCACACTTGGTTTGTGAATCAACTAGCAATGGTGAACATTGCTTCCCATGCATCCTAAAAACTAAAGGCATATGTCAGGGAATGAGTATATAGACTATAACACATGTGTTACCATCAGGAATGGAGACAGACACTGCGTATATGAAGTGAAAGAAAAACACCCTCCCCACAAAAAAAAAAAAAAAAAATCAAGCATATTTAAATATATTGCTCATACAAATGATTGAATATGAACTGTAGAAAGGGGCAGATCTGGATGCATTGTGGGTGCTGAGAAGACCACTCTTGGCAAACAATACTGAAGCAATATTAATTTACTGAACATCTTTGTCATACTCTGACTTAGGAATGGGGCGCATTTCTGTCATGGTATTAGAAATCCTAAATGTCTACAGAAATTAAGAAGAGGAATGCTAACCATAATGTGCTACCACAAAAATAAGAGTAACAAAGGAAAGGAATGGACCATGTAAAATGCCACTGTGGGAGCACTGAACAGAGAGCACTATGAATCAAACTAAGCAGTATATATCACTGATAGAATTATAGAAAGGGGAATAAATAATCAAAACTTTTAGATTTGATAAAACCAACACACAATATCAGTACAGATAAGGATTTATCTTTCACCATTTCCAGTATTAAATTAAAAAAACATCACATATGGAAATTTAGAAAGTACATACAAATGTATAAAGGGAAAGTACAAAAAATACAATTCGTTAATCCAAAAAAAATAATTGAAAACTGAGAAAGAAAAGAAGAAAGTATTTATGAAGATACTTTTAAACACTACAAAGATGCTGAAGAGATAAAAGAAATAGTAAGAAGGACTAATACAGGTATACTAAATTAAGAACGGTCCCTACTGGAAAGCAAGAAGTGCAAATGTAGTACCCAAATTCTAGCTAAAGGTATTAGTATCTTTGTACAATGATTTAGCCTTGAGTAAAAATTATTGGACAGCTAGCAACTGGAAAAACAGTGCAGCATTGTCCATTGTCAGTGGCACAACAGGTAGCACATTTGTCTGTAATATAGAGGGCTGTGGGAACCTGCGGGTTCTGTTCACACACCAGCTTCACACATTACTGATACTACAAACAAGCTTCGGGGAGAAGATGCCCTTTGGTTGAGATATTAAACTGAAAAAGACCTGGTTAACTAGGAGTAAGTTTGAAAAAAATGACTAATACAATATATTTGTATAACTGTTGGTTTGTCATGGTCCTCATCACATGCATTCAATCAAGGAAATAATGCAACAAAATTCAGGTTGTTAGAAAGAAGGGAAGTGCCCACGTGTACCTGCCCCCATCCTGCATCACTTCCCACCACCAAAAATAAAAAGCTATAGAGTATCAGAGAAGCTGGATTAAAACTGCTGTACTATGCACTGAACTGAAGGACTTCTACCTTCCTTCAGACATCTGGAACCTTTCTTACTATAGACTGACAGAAGGACTACCACAGCCTGGGAGAATGCAAATATAGATGTATTAGTAGCTGTATTTAGAGCACAACCAAAAGCTGTTTGCTGAATTTCCTGTTTGCACTTAATTTTAAATCGTTTTTTCCTTAAAACTTGCATATTTTCTGTCCTTGACCTAGCACTCTTGTGTGGGGTCATTTACTGCACTGTTATAACTTGATATTACTTGTGAACCTCTGCTATCTCTGTAAAAAACAACAACAAAAAAAAATCTTGCTTTTTTCCCACTTTTCTGAGAGTTAAAAAAGTTCAGTTACAGGCTTGCTGTTCCTGAACTGTTTGAAAGTTTCTGTGAGGCCATTTTTGCTTGGGCTGAAGGAGGGTCTCTGTGTTGATCAGTGGCAGTGAATAACATTGAGCAGCTTCCCTGCCCCCGTAGAGGTGGTTACTGACTTGAAACTGTAGTTTTATTGGCCACTAGGGGTCATTTCCAAAACTCCTTCATCTTCCTCTCTTAAAACCTAGTTGCCTCATGGTTTGGGTGTCTTTTCAGGCTTGTTGGCTGTTGGTGAAGCACCCTCCAAGAGGAAAAAACGCTGAGAGAAGAAGGGAGCCACTTTTGAGATTTTAAGTATTTTTTCTCTGTTTATTTGCTAAGTTTTTCTGCATAGCTGCCTAGCTTGAGCATTTTCTGGCTTGTTAAACTTGATTTCTGTATTAGTAGCTGTATTTAGAGCACAACCAAAAGCTGTTTGCTAAATTTCCTGTTTGCACTTAATTTTAAATCGTTTTTTTCTTAAAACTTGCATATTTTCTGTCCTTGACCTAGCACTCTTGTGTGGGGTCATTTACTGCACTGTTATAACTTGATATTACTTGTGAACCTCTGCTATCTCTGTAAAAAACAAAAAAAAATCTTGCTTTTTTCCCACTTTTCTGAGAGTTAAAGTTCAGTTACAGGCTTGCTGTTCCTGAACTGTTTGAAAGTTTCTGTGAGGCCATTTTTGCTTGGGCTGAAGGAGGGTCTCTCTGTGATCAGTGGCAGTGAATAACATTGAGCAGCTTCCTGCCCCCATAGCGGTGGTTACTGCCTTGAAACTGTAGTTTTATTGGCCACTAGGGTCATTTCCAAAACTCTTTCATCTTCCTCTCTTAAAACCTAGTTGCCTCGTGGTTTGGGCGTCTTTTCAGGCTTGTTGGCTGTTGGTGAAGCACCCTCCAAGAGGAAAAAACGCTGAGAGAAGAAGGGAGCCACTTTTGAGATTTTAAGTATTTTTTCTCTGTTTATTTGCTAAGTTTTTCTGCATAGCTGCCTAGCTTGAGCATTTTCTGGCTTGTTAAACTTGATTTCTGTATTAGTAGCTGTATTTAGAGCACAACCAAAAGCTGTTTGCTAAATTTCCTGTTTGCACTTAATTTTAAATCGTTTTAAGTCTTAAAACTTGCATATTTTCTGTCCTTGACCTAGCACTCTTGTGTGGGGTCATTTACTGCACTGTTATAACTTGATATTACTTGTGAACCTCTGCTATCTCTGTAAAAAACACAAAAAAAAATCTTGCTTTTTTCCCACTTTTCTGAGAGTTAAAAAAGTTCAGTTACAGGCTTGCTGTTCCTGAACTGTTTGAAAGTTTCTGTGAGGCCATTTTTGCTTGGGCTGAAGGAGGGTCTCTCTGTGATCAGTGGCAGTGAATAACATTGAGCAGCTTTCCTGCCCCCCCGTAGAGGGGGTTACTGACTTGAAACTGTAGTTTTATTGGCCACTAGGGGTCATTTCCAAAACTCCTTCATCTTCCTCTCTTAAAACCTAGTTGCCTCGTGGTTTTGGGCCTTTTCAGGCTTGTTGGCTGTTGGTGAAGCACCCTCCAAGAGGAAAAAAACGCTGAGAGAAGAAGGGAGCCACTTTTGAGATTTTAAGTATTTTTTCTCTGTTTATTTGCTAAGTTTTTCTGCATAGCTGCCTAGCTTGAGCATTTTCTGGCTTGTTAAACTTGATTTCTGTATTAGTAGCTGTATTTAGAGCACAGCCAAAAGCTGTTTGCTGAATTTCCTGTTTGCACTTAATTTTAAATCGTTTTTTTCTTAAAACTTGCATATTTTCTGTCCTTGACCTAGCACTCTTGTGTGGGGTCATTTACTGCACTGTTATAACTTGATATTACTTGTGAACCACTGCTATCTCTGTAAAAACAAAAAAAAAAATCTTGCTAATTTCCCACTTTACTGAGAGTTAAAAAAGTTCAGTTACAGGCTTGCTGTTCCTGAACTGTTTGAAAGTTTCTGTGAGGCCATTTTTGCTTGGGCTGAAGGAGGGTCTCTCTGTGATCAGTGGCAGTGAATAACATTGAGCAGCTTCCCTGCCCCCCGTAGAGGTGGTTACTGACTTGAAACTGTAGTTTTATTGTCCATTTTGGGTCTATTCCTGCTTCTTTCCAGCCCCTGCTATCAAGCACGCTTTAACGTTCTTTAGTGCGATTTAGCGCAGAGTTGCCACTAGAGCAGCATCCGGCAGCGCCGGTTAAACAAGGTTAAACTCTTTCTGGCTCCAGAAAGTCTGTTCTTCAATTTTTCCCTTAGAACTGCTCTGTTAGGAACCTAAACAGTTTACACCTTCACTAAAAAGTGCAGCACTTGTTCCAAATAGCTTTTTCTTCTCATAAAGCTCAGCACTTGTCTTATAAGCATATCCCTTGTCTTATAAGCATTCTCTTTGCAGGTCAAGCACTCCTACATTATACAAATCTCACTAGCAAAACCCCCCAGGAGTGCCCACTTCCCTGCTAAGCCCACTACTTTTCTGTCTCATACCAACTCATAATTCTTTCTAGCATGTCGAAGGGTCAGATGCTGGCGTCCTCTCCTGCCCAGTTGGTGAATCTGGGAATTCTGAGACAATGTTACAATTGCCTCATGTACACGGACAACCCTCTCCTCCTCCCATGTAACACTAACACTTGTGAGAGATGCAGCTATTTAGCCAGACTGGAGGCTGAGCTCTCTCAACTCAGGGCTGGCAAGACCAGGCAGGAGGAGAAGGCAACTACACACACCACAATACCAGTCTCACATAACTCAACCACACCACTGAATCAAACACATAAACACACTAAGACATACTCGGAGGCTCTGAGTAATATTTACCTAAACAGCAGAGGCCTCCAAAGCAGACACCCAAGCAACTGCAAACTCAATACACCACACAAACAACACATAAACAACAAAATCAGTGTGCAAAGCAGTCACTGCCCTTAAGGCCAAATACAACACCAAACATACTTGTCATAGGTGACTCCATAGTCAGACACACTGATGTCCCGCTCACCAGACTGAGTAAGGAGAAGGTCACAGTAAGCTGCCTGTCGGGCGCTAGAATCCGCCACATAACGCAAGCACTCAGGTCTCTCAACAGCAGGTACAAGTATGACTCAGTCATTGTCCACGCTGGTGTCAACGACCTGAGATGTACCTCCTTGGACTACATGAAAAGAGACATTGAGGAGCTCTCTGATTATGTAGCCCAGGCAGGTATGACCCTGACCTTGAGCAGTATCCTACCTTCACCTAGAATGATGCCACAATACAGTGATAAGATGATCAGCTTTAATAATTGGCTTAAATTCTGGTGTCATTCAAAGGGGATCCAATGTCTGTCTGCCTGGGATGACATGCTGGACAAGCCACGCTGCTTCGCAAGGGATGGCTTGCACCTGTCACCCCTAGGCTTCCGGATATTGGCAAAGGCTCTTGCCACCTCCATAGTGCCTTTTTTAGGCAAGGCTCAAATTCTAAACCTACCACCCTAGAACACAAAAAAGGAAAAAAACTAAGGGTAATGCTGCTCAATGCCAGAAGTCTCAATCTCAAGATGCACGCACTCGAGGCCCTTCTCAGTATTGAGAACATTGATGTCTGTGCTGTGACAGAAACCTGGTTCAAGGCTCCTGAGAGCACCCCAGCACTATCAGGTTTCACCTCATATCATGCGTTCCCCCGCCAAAATCCGGACAACACCAAGAAAGGAGGGGGGGTGTCCATATTCATAAAGGACACCCACACCTCAAGGTTGGTGGCAACGCACGATGCATCGGAGACCATCCAGGTGCAATTAACCATAGGCAAGACTGCTCTGCAATTTGTAGCATGTTACAGGCCACCCTCTCAAACTCAGGAACTTCACATGGCCTTCCTGAAAACATTGGAATGGATAAATGCATCTCCAAACACCATCATACTAGGTGATTTCAACTACCCTAATATAGACTGGGAACACTACTCAAGCCCAAACACTCTAGCCCAAAGGTTCCTGGAGTTCATAAACTCAAATGCCATGGAACAACTAGTCACCATCCCCAAAAGAGGAGAAAACATACTTGATCTCATCATCACGAACATGGGATCACAATGTTCAACACCGGAAGTATACCCCTCACTGGTGAGATCAGATCATAAACTAATCTCGCTGGAGGTCCTCATCCCGCCCCCACCTGAAATAAAAAAGACCACAGTGAAAAACTTCTCAAAAGCCGACTTCACACTTCTAAAAACTAGCGTGGTCTCCTTTAAGGCCCCTGAGCCAGTGGTAAACATTACTCAAACCGCTGAATCACTTACAAATGCCTTCTAGCAGCACCTACAGGACTGCATGGATCAGGCAATCCCAAACAAAACTAAGACTCTTTGTACCAAAGGCAAGCGTCCAGTCTGGTGGACCCCAGCCATAAACAAGCTCTACAACAAAAGGAGGAAGCTACTACAAGATAGAGCAAAATCCCTGAAAGGTAAGACACCTTTGATCATTATAAGTAAAAAACTAAGAGCTCTCATAAAATCATCCAAGGCAAATTTTGAGAGAAAAATCGCCAAGGACTCAAAAGACAATCATAAGGCCTTCTTTAGCTATGTTAGAAACCTAGGAGGAAACTCCCAGATATGCTCAGAATTAGTTCAAAATGATGTGAAGATTACTGAACCTACACACATTGCCAACATACTGGCTGACAGGTTCAGTGTAAACTTCTCCCCCCCAAAAGGAAAGATATCTACACCAGAGGATTGTAGCCCCCCAAACATCTCCAACACCCAGGTGAGAACTGCCCTCTCCAAGGCAAAAAACACAGCATCCATGGGACCGGATGGTGTCCCCGGCTGTGTGCTCCATGAACTCAATGAGGAATTAAACCCGCAGTTAGGACAGCTGTTTAATCTTAGCCTCATCTCAGGATACGTACCCAAGGAGTGGCGCACGGCGACTGTGGTCCCACTTCACAAGGGCGGTGCCTCCACCGACCCTGGTAATTACCGTCCCATTAGCTTGACAAGCCTTATCTGCAAAGCCATGGAGAGGATCATAATGGAACTCATAAATAAAGACATAGGGAACTTGCAGACTTTGGATCCAACCCAGTTTGGCTTTGTCAAAGGCAGATCATGCCTTTTAAACTTGGTTGACTTTTTCGAGACAGTCACCAAGGCCATTGATGAGGGAAAGGCAGTCCATACAGCCTACCTCGACCTGGCAAAGGCCTTCACACAATACCCCACTCAGGTATCATCGAAAAACTCATCAGCTTGAATGTAAACCCATACATCACAAGATGGGTTGCAAACTGGCTAAGTGACAGAACCCACAGGGTCAGAGTTGCTGGAGCCATGTCAGACTCAAAGCCTGTCACAAGTGGTGTCCCACAGGGCTCAGTCCTGGGTCCACTCTTGTTCGGCATCTACTTTTCTGAAGTACAAGCAAACACAGGAGGGTTATGGCTGACAAAGTTTGCAGATGACTGCAAACTGGGCCATAGTCGAAAACACATCTGACACAGATATCCTTCAGAAGGGCCTCACAGAAATGGATAACTGGTGCCAGAGCCATGGCCTAAAGTTAAACACCAAGAAATGCATAGTCATACCCTTCGGGAGAAACAAGGTTACCCCTAGCTACCATATAGGTGGCAATCCACTGAGCACAGAAGAAGTCATCAGGGATCTGGGGACCCAGGTTGACAGTAGCCTTCGCTTGACACTCATGTTGCTAAAGTAGTTAGGAAAACCTTCTACATTGCCCACCTGATCATGAAGGGATTCACATCTAGATCAAGGGAGGTCATTGTCCCCCTGTACTCATCACTCATTAGACCTATGATTGAGTACAATGCCCCATTCGGAATGTATCTGACCCGACACCTGCAGCAGCTGGAAAGGCCCCAAAAGTTCCTCACCAAAAGGATAAAGGGTCTCAAAAATATGTCTTATGCTGCCCGACTGAAAGAACTCCAGCTCTATTCAGTCTCATACCGCTTGCTCAGAGGTGACCTGTGCCTGACATATAAGGCCATGTCAAACCCAGATTTGATGAATATGCTTCACCTCAAAAAATCTAGATCCCTCAGAACCACAAGGGCGGGAGACTTAAACCTTGACACGGTTATTAATAGAACGTGCTGGAGGGACAAATTCATCACCCAGAGACTCCCTATGCTGTGGAACAAAATCCCGGTACATGTGAGGCAGATCACCTCGCTGGCCTTGTTCAAGAGGAATCTTGACCAATGGATGGGAGATCGCAGATATACCCCAGGGATTTCAGTGTCACTGCTTGACAGAGGCACAGCAAAATAATAGGCATAGTTTTATTCAAACTAAAGGGGTGGCGAAAGCCACATAACTATGGGCTAGGCTTATAAATGCCCTTGGGCAGATAGCCTAGTATGAACCTATGAACCTATGAACCTATGAACACATTATTGTAAGAACAGTAGTCTGTTTTTCCAAAACAAATGCAGCTTTTTGGCATTTTCAGCAGTCACTCACTTCTGCCACATACGCTGCTACACCCACAAACCACTGCAGAAGCCTGTGTGCCTAAAATGGTTTATCCCAACAATTGATTCATTTGTTCAATGCGGCATACAACTTTGCATTTCATGCAAAAAGCTTTTGCCGGAATTCTGATGCCTATGAGTGTAAATGAGTTGAAACATTATTTTGAATGTGTAATAAATGCATTAAATATATTGAAGTAAAGAGTGTTTGGGTTAAAATGTTCAGAACAGAAAAAAGGCTAAGAATAAATCAGTTAATAGACAGCTTCGATTCTTAATATGAAATGAGTGCAACATGCTATAAAACCAAACAATACGTAATGCCATAAGAGGAAGACAGAACAAATAAATGAAATGAGGTAGAATCACTTTTTACTAGTTAAATATGTGTAGGCTCTGTCACACATTCAGACTGACTGCAATTATCTCTCCATTCTGTGTGGCTAGCTAAGGCAATATGCACACTGATTATATCCTTGCCTTCTAGTACTTACAGCTTGTTTCATTATTTGAGCTCATTAGAAAGCTTTGTTAAGTTACGTATATGAAAACCAGTAGTAGGGAAGAAATATCCTCTGTCATATGGGTAAAGAAGGACAGTTTTATATATTTGCACTTTCTCCTTAGTAGGCATTAAAATGAAGGTGTGATATTATTTTGTTTTCATATTAGCTTGAATTCTGTGTCTAAGGTCCAGATTTGAAAATGCTGTGTGCATGGAGTAATGCTTTCCTGAGTAATTACTCTACTCCATGCCTAATTCTTAAAGACATTCAGGATAAGCAAATGGGGACTGCTAGACCCCTGCTCCCAGTTGTAAAGGAGGAGTCTGGCTCACTACACAAAATGAAGTCAGTATTGTATATTGACAAATTTTGCCAATGTATAATGCTAAGTGGTGAATTTATGTCAATGGGATGTGACAGTAAAGCAGCAGCTCCACTTGTATGTGGGACTAGGTACTATTAGCAGTACCTGGTCAGAAGCCAAACTGCCTGCAGTACCTAAGTCCTCATACAGATGGAGCTGTACTGTAGGTGCCAATAATCACGGGGAGAGCCTGGATCTGCACTTATGCATGAATGTGTGTTATGTGAACTGTTCACTAAACTCTGTTAGGGTTAACTCATGTTATTGTGCCTTTAAACATAGCTTTAAATCTCTGATGGCCTAGTGGCTTCCTATAGCCATCCTTTTCCTTGGATGAGGTGCATCTATGCATAGAGGTTGTGCTGCCTCTCATGCTTTCATTAACCACACTGCCGACAGAAGGAGTAGCTGCATTGGATGGGCTCATGGCCTTGCAACTCCACCTGTATAGGTTCATAGGTTCATAGGTTCATACTAGGCTATCTGCCCGAGGGCATTTACAAGCCTAGCCCATCGTTTTGTGGCTTACGCCACCCCTTTAGTATGGGGAACTATACCCATTATTTTGCTGTGCCTCTGTCGAGCAGTGACACTGAGGTAATCCCTGGGGTATATCTGCGATCTCCCATCCATTGGTCAAGATTTCTCTTGAACAAGGCCAGCGAGGTGCTCAGCCTCACATGTACCGGGATTTTGTTCCACAGCATAGGGAGATAGGAGATATGTGGGATCTGTTAATGTAGCATTTGAAAACTTTAGCCAGACTCTGAGGCCCTACTTTGTCATTAGAGAAGCTCTAGCAATGGTTAGAATAGAGATGAGATTCATTAACATGGACTGTTATGGAATCTCCCTTGAAGGGGAGTAAGGAAGTAATATATTTAGTGTAGGGCATTTATCTGGGTAGTAAATTAGTTTGTATGCAGATTCCAAGTTTGAATGTTTTAGAACGTAACTTAGTTCAAGCCATTTGAATTGTCTCAGTGCTTAAGAGTGGTGGGTTCTGTGTGTTGGAGTAATGGCTAATTTAGCAGCTTTGTTATAGGTTAGTTAGAATAGGTGATGAATAAAAGATGGCTGGGAGTTAAGTAGGTGGGACTAATGTTTGCTGCGCTGTGCCTACAGGGTCTATAGATGCAAACCAGTCTCTGATTGGTCTTTTTTATAGTTTGTAAAATATGGTAGTCAAATCTGAGACTTTCATCAATGACAATTCCTATGAGTTTTTACTGTGGGTAGCTATTTTTGCTTTAGTGTTGTTATCTTATGTAATTCGGAAAGATTGCTTTCAGTTGTTAATTTTTTGTTTTGGGGGGGGGGGTGAAGAGCATTAATTTTGTTTTGTTTTGTTAGGGTTAAGGAACAGAGATGTGATTTTAGCCAGGTTTATTTAGAGGTAAAAAGAAATTTGGGTAAATTCATGGCGTTTGGAGAGAATTGGGGCTGTGATTGCATTGTCAGATATTTCTAGATATTCAGATCGGAATTTCTCAGCATGCAGGGTTGTGGGTTTCAGTTTAAGTAGAAGTTTTTTTATAATAGAGGTAGGTACAGTGATGCGGGGGAAGTGATAAGAAGGATTTCAATTTGTTGAGGGGAGACAGAAGTGTTAGGGTCAATGTTAACTAAGGACAGTATGGTTTTTATTATAAAATAGTTGTTAAAATGGGAGTAGATTAATTCTGTGCAGTTTTTGATTGTTGCAGAAGGTGTAGTAGTTTGGCCAGGGTGCAGTAAACTCTTTAAGGAAGATCAGAAATTTTTTTTTGTATTTGTTGAAGGTTTTTATAGTAGACATGTTCATCTAATTTGATATGCAGTTTAGAGCCAAGTAACAGCAGTCTACTTCAGAAAAAAACTAAGAACCACACAGCCAATGCCGTAAATGCAGGATACAATCCAGATATAAGCCATGGTCAAACGAGTTTACCTTAAAGACGAATTTATTAAATATAACAGTCAAGAGGTTTCATCCCTGAAAATGGAACTTCAATAGAACTAAAAGTCACAAGAAACTACTTCCTTTTATACTCTAAAATATTAAAGTGGCAGTGTGATATTATTTTAAAACCATCTGAATATTATTAAACCCAACAAATAAATGTCAATTTACATTAAAAAACTTAATACAATATCCCAAAATGTAAGTAACTATTGCTATCAATTGTTAATATACCATAGAAGTCAATTATATCATCATAAATATTTTAAGCATCAATAAAAACAGTTTAACTATTCTCTAATGTCATAAATATGCAGCTGAAGATGTACAAAATAAGTAACCTTTTAAGAGTTCATTTTTTTCAGGTGTTATATAAATTTTTTTTAATGTCAATTGACATTTATTTGTTGTGTTTAATTATATTCCGATGCTTTTAAAATAATATTGTACTGTCACTTTAATATTTTAAAGTATAAAAGGAAGTGTTTTTTTACCTTTAGTTCTAATGAAGTTCCAGTTTCAGGAACTGAAAGCTGCTCCATTTTTAAGTGGGGGTCCCTTGCAATGGGACAGTGAGCTGAGGAAGTGAGGAAAGTAAGGAGAGCTGTAAGTCCAAGATCAACTCTGGCTTATCTATCCTAAGGAAAGAGATTTGTCAGGGTCATTCTCAGGAAAGGCCCCTGCTGTATGGTGTGGGATTGCAGCTATGAGCACTGGGACTAAGGAGGCAAGATGAGCTGACCAGGAAGTAAGCAAAAGTTAGGCTGAGACTAGCAGATGTTTGGCAGTACTCACACAGATACATCACAGCATCCATCATTGAACTCCATTTTTTTGCAGCCACTAAGATAGAAAGGGCATTAGTACCATCTAATAAAGCCCATATCCTGATTGGACAGTAGCTATAAGCCCTTGGTTCTTACCTCTATTCTCTGCCCTGGGTAGATTTAGGATGCTAAGAAATGGTTGAACATAACTGAAACATCTCAGGAAAAGGTTTTGATGGCTGTTGGGGAAAAGCACTCCAAACATGGCTAACTTATTTGTTTCAATGAACTCTTTTAAAGGGCATGGCAAGATGAAACCTTTTCATATCTGAATTCCTGGCAAAAAATAATGACTGCTGGTTAAATGTAGTGTGTACTCTCATTTATAATGCAGGAAATATGTCCTTTTTGAATATATTCCTTGAACGGCAATACTTTATCACAATTGTACTGGATCTCCAGTCATAAATTTCTCAGAATTTGTCTCCAATGCTTGTCCATTTTCATTTAAGTCACAGCTAAATAACTGTGCAGTTTATCATACCTTTCCATGAATGTATTGCACAGCTATCCTTTCTGTACCATTATGAATTACCTCTTATAAAATAATGATGATTTATCCTTCAAAAACATTGAGCTTATAATGTTAATATGTTGAATATCCTTATTGTCTTTGGTCTCAGTTATGATTTGAAAAGGCTGTTACGATCAATCATAGCTCTCAACCTTCCATGTCCAAAATGAGGAACACTAGCCCTCATAATGTGGAACAAATGGGCAAAATGTGGAACATATACTAATGACTTACTAACAACTTCAACTAGGAAGGTCATAGGATGGTTAAAATATGCTGGTTTTACTTATAGAGAAGATCTTTTAATGAATTAATATGATTCATTTCTATTTACAGTGGATTTCACTTAAAAAAATTCCTAACACTGAATGTGTGACAGTCTTTCAATGTGGAACTTTGAGGGAACTTTGAGGAACATGAACTTTTTAAGACCCCAAATGAGGTACGTTCCTCGTAATGAGGTACACTTGAGAGGTATGGGATCAATGTATCCTCATGGTTAGCAAATACCTAAATATGTAAGTTAGATACTCAGAAATCTTCATTCAAGATGAGCCAAAAAAATGCTTTCATATTTCATTGTAGCTGTTCATGCCAATAAAATAGAAGAGAAGGCCATGGTGTGCTATACCTGCATATTGTTCATGAATGATACAAAGTATAATTCAGTCTCAAGAATGAACTATGCTTGACCTTTCACATGATGGTACTTCCACTGACTTCAGTTTGTAAAATCTTCAATGACTCTCTCAGTCTGAATATCATCTAGGAAGTGATCTGAGCACAGCAATTATGCACTGCTTAATGCATTGTTTTTTATGTATAAAAGCATATAAAGAAATTTCTACCTTCTCCACTGAAGCTGGCTATCTTAATTAAGTAAAACCTTTGGGAAGCAAGAACTTGACTCCCTCCAGCTTTTCAGTTGTAATAGTTTGCACGGGTTTCTTTCCTAAGTGCCCCCCCCCCCACCTGAGATTCACTGCATAAAGCAATTTCTACCTTCTCCACTGAAGCTGGCTTTCTTAACTAAGTAAAACCTCTGGGAAGCAAGAACCTGACTCCCTCCAGCTTTTCAATTGTAATAGGAGAACTACAATTTTGTTTTTGTAAACTGTTGAGGCTTAATGGTGTATGCACAACAACAGTGAAGGGATCTAGCCAATTGCCACTAGATTGGGCTATACTACTTTGAATCAGCCGTACACTCACACAGTGTTCCAGTCCCAAGCATTTACTTTTTAATTTGGTAAAGTAATTTTGCTCCCTCCTTATTGACTACACTTGCTAGTTTACTCCTAGGATACAATTAAACTTAGCCTGAAAATTGGTGTAAAATTAAAAAAGAATAAAACAAATTAAAGTACAGCCAACAACACTGCTTACATACAATCATACAAACCAAACCAAAAGCCCAAGGTAACTCTAATAGTCAGTGTTAGCCCCGCTCCTCTTGCCCTCGCTGCGCTCAGCTCGCTCCACTCCCCTCCCTGCCCCCAAATCTCACCCACCCCCACTAGTGCTACATTTAAACCAGACTTTACCACTCCCTTGCCACTCCCCTCCTGCTAAGTACCAATCAGCACCTCACACATCATTGAACAACCCTGCCCCATTAACCAATTTCCTTCTCTCTCATTCTTCCACACCATTTTAGCACAGTCAGCCATCAATTTTGGCTCACCTCCTATCAAAATGCAAACAAGCAAAAAAACACTAATTACCCAAATGCCTATACTGTTTCTATTTTACCATCTCACTGCCTATAAACAAACACTTGACCATGGTATTCACTACCCAAATGGTCAAACAGACACCCGCAACTTCACACATAACACCAAACACTTTACCTTCCCCTGCACACTGAATATACCACTCTCTATAAAATACCACCCCTGTACACCCACAAAACATAATCCTAAAGACAACGACTATATAAAGCTTATAAACAAACTCCTAAAGCTCAGAATATCCTGTCACTATAACCTTATAACACATGGAGACATTCATCCCAACCCTGGCACACCCACACCCAATAACCTCCACTCCCCTACCACAACCCCCACAGTCAAGCTACCCATGAATACTCCCACTAGTTCCCTTCTAGCATTTCACCTAAATATTAGAAGTATTAAAAATAAGATTCCCAACCTACATGCCCTCCTAGCAACCCACTCCCCAGACATTATGCGTCTTATGGAAACCTGGCTAAAACCCAGTACTACTGACCATGAGATACTACCTCCAGGATACAATATTCACTGGTTAGACCGTGCTACAGGGAAAGGAGGTGGGATAGCAGTCCTTTACAAAAATACTCTAACCGTTAATAGAGATACCATTCAACCTCCCCAATTCAATAACGCGGCACTCCTCATAACCAAGCTACAAATTAACCAAAACAAACACTTGAACATCGTCTGTGCATACATTCCACCAGGTAACAACCTAAATACCCTAGAATATCTCCTTTACTGGTTATCCACTACCTATCCTCAAGAAACCATAGTTATTGGTGATTTTAACACCGACTGGTACCCCTGCTCCTCCGACCACCCCCTCCCCCACTCATATAAACTTATCTGGGTTTAAACAGACCATAACCTCTCCCACTAGGATAAACAAACCAACCAACAAGGACAGTATTCTAGACTGGATCCTAGTTAATAAGCAACCCCAACTGTACACAGCTGGTACTCTCCCTGATGACCTCAGTGACCATTGTCTAACCTATATCATAAAACATAAGGCAGGAAACCCTCACCAGCCCAAATATAAAACATTTAGAAACAGGAAAAACTTTGATGCTGCTATATTCCAAAATGAATTAAAAGCAGTTGACTGGTCAAAACTAAAAAAATCTAACATTAGAGGAGGCCATAGATCACTTTAACACTAAATTCCCAAGTATCCTTGATTCCAATGCTCCATCATGTACAATAAAAACTAGATCAAATATAGCACCATGGCTCACAAAAGATACTAAAGCAAAAATCAAAACTAGAAACAGTGCCTGGGCCAGCTGGAGAATAACAAAAGCCCCACTTGATCATCTAAAATATCGTCAAATCAGGAATGATACAAAAAAATCTATTTGACTGGATAAAAAAAAGCTTCTACCAAAATATCCTACAAAAGCACCACAACAACCCTCAAATCTTCTAGGCAGGCTTAAATCAACTACTTTGTCCATTTCACTCCACGACCCCAACCCCGGCTAACTATACCCATAGTTCCCCAGAGATAATAGCTAGCACCTTTAATAACTTTTTCACTGAAACAATCCAATCCCAAGCAAATCAACTTACCCCTTCTAACTTAAACCACATGCCTAATCTACCTAATAATCACCCAGAATTTGTCTTCCAACCAATATCCACTAGTTTTATCAAAACACTTCTAAAAAATCTAAAACCTACCACCCTCGCTGCTGACCTCCTCCCTGCAGAGTACCTACAAATAGCTGCAGATGCCATTGCATATCCCATATCTATCCTCATCAACAGAACCTTATCCAAAAATGCTATCCCCTCCCTCTGGAAAATATCTCATGTCATCCCACTCCATAAAGGTGGTAGCTCCTCAGACATATCCAACTATAGACCCATTGCCATTCTTTCCCCACTAGACAAAATAATGGAGAAATGTGTACACAAGCAACTAATGCAATACCTTTCACAGAATAACTTACTATCCAACTCCCAGCATGGTTTCAGGCCATACCACAGCACCACCTCAGCCCTCCTTTCTTTTACTACTGCCACAAACCAAAACAGGAATGACAATAGTTTAACCTCTGCCCTCTTTATTGACCTGTCAAAAGCCTTTGACATGGTCAACCATGAACTTCTCATTCTTTCACTAAAATCTATTTCCCTCAACAAGCCTGCTATCCAGTGGTTCCAGTCCTACCTGACTGGTAGACAGCAGGCAGTACTATGGCAGGGCAAACTCTCCAGTCAGTTACCTCTCATACTTGGTGTACCTCAAGGGTCCATATTAGGTCCACTACTTTTCTCTATTTTTATCAACAACCTCCACACTGCTATCCCTAAAGCCACCTGCATCCAATACGCAGATGATTCCACTCTCATCTGCTCAGCCACCTCCCCATCCGACTTGCAAATCTTAACCCAAAATACATTTAACACTATCGAGAACTGGTTCGCCAATCAACACCTACTTCTGAACCCCAATAAAACTAAACTTCTACTCTTCTCTCCCACTAGTAGATCCACCACACTTTCATTCTCTGTCACATCTAACAATGGTACCACTATTTCCCCAGATAATCACACCAAACTGCTAGGGGTTATCATAGACAATAATCTCAAATTTGACCTATGGGTCAACAAAACCATACAGACCATCAATAAGAAGCTTGGATCACTGACATTTTTAACCCCACTGGCTAGGACTGCAATCGCCCGATCACACCTACTCTCTGCTCTCTTATATGCCTCACCTGTACTCTCAAACCTCAACAAATCTGAACTAGGTAAGCTGTCCCATAGCTACAATCATATTGCCAGATTCGCAACTGGCTCCACCTATATAACCCACCACTGCCAGAATCTTAAACAACTAGAGTGGCTAGAACTGCCCAGCTTAATTCAATTCATTTCACAGCATTCACAGCATTTACTAACAGATTTAGAGCATTTTGATCAGCTAGAGAAAATGAATGGGAAATTACTATTGGTTACATTGGATGTTCGTGACTTGTTCACCTGCATCCCCAATGAATATGGTATTCAATCCATAAGAGAAGTAATGGTCGCACTGAGTGGCTTCTCTAGAGATAGACAGATCCTTATAGGGCAGTTATTAGAACTGGTTTTAACCTGCAATGTATTTATGTTCCACAATAAATACTACTTGCAAACATGGGGTGTCGCCATGGGCACCCCATGTGCGAATTCTTTTGCGAATTTAGTTATGTACAACTGGGAACAGAAATACATTTTTGAGAGTCCCTGGAAGGAGAAAATACGTATATACAGGAGATTTGTGGATGACATTCTATTGGCATGGGATGGTACTATAGAAGAACTGAAGAGCTTTATAGAATATATAGAGACCACAACTACATTCTTGAGGTTTACATATGAACATTCATATAGTGATATCATTTTTTTAGACCTAACATTATATTATGACAATGATGATAGACTGTCCTTTAAGATATTTCGGAAAACTTGTTGGAGGAACACCTTGTTAGATTATAGAAGTATGCACCCTAGATTTATGTTTCAGGGTATATTGAATGGACAGTTTTGGAGGTTAAAAAGAATATGTAAAGATCGAGCTACATTGATCATAGAAGCAGACAAGATGGAAAAGATGTTTATAGCCAGAGGCTATAACAGTCGAGTAGTACAGGCAACGAGACGTAGAATTATACCTCAAGAACAGAGAGAAGTGGAGGTACAGATTAGACATAGTGGAACCAATACTGCAGATAAGAGTTTGAAACAAAGATCAGTTTCAATATATAACAATAGTAACAATAAGGTTAATTTTGTCTTGAAATACACTAATGACATCAATGAAATTAAGAACATTTTAATAAGACATTGGAACATTTTAATTACAGCAGATGACACCAGGATGATAGTAGGTGAGAAACCTGGTTTTGTGTTCCGAACGTGTGACAATTTGAAAACCATCTTTTCAGGACAGTTACATCATATTCGGTCCATTGGGGTGAGTAGTGTCCACACCCCAGGGACTTTTCCTTGTGAACACTGCAGTATGTGCCCATACATCAATTCTATACAAGAATATCAACATCCACATGGTCACTTCGTTTTTTCTCCTAGGACACGGACTGATTGCAATACTCAGAATCTAATATACATGGCGAATTGCGATTTATGTCCAGCCTTTTACATTGGCCTCACTAAGAGGAGACTCAGAGAACGTATTTATAACCATGTATACGACATACGGAAACATCTAGAATTGAATGCATTAGCTAAACACATAAATTCAAATCCAACACATCATTTTAAATTTAGAATATTACAAACAGTGCCCATCAGTCCCAGGATGGGAGACAACAACAACATCTTAGCCAAATTGGAGATGGAATGGATTTTTAGAGCAGGAGCACATAGAGAACCTGGGATTAACAGCTACGTCAGTGTTAAACCCTTCATAAAATAAATATTCAGGGTAATATTTCCATTTACTTATACACTAGATGATAGTCCAGCCTCCATTCAGAGAGTTATACATACTGGTGTTTAATTGGCAAGGATGATTTTCTAATGATGCATGAATCTGATGATGTGTGTAAGCACAATGGTGTCGTATACATGGCAGTATATAGATGGAATCAAGGATAGGTTAACCGTGATAGGCCATCCACCAGTAACAGCACTACATAGATTTGCAGTTCTAGGTTCAGGTAGTACATGTACAATTAGGTACATGCAGGTTATGTATATTCCCTTGATTATCCCACCCAGACTCCATTATGTCATCAGTCATATTTACTATTATTCAGGCAAGTTACTACAGATATTATGGATTATGATCCAGATTTAATATATGTATAGATACTATTTTAGATACATCAATTAGTAGTCATAAGGAGGGTCCCTCAGTTAATATAGCTCAGATGCTTTAGTAAGGGGTTGGAAATTTTGTTCTTCCTGATACTTTATACTGCAGTTATACATTGGGTTATTTAAGAGAAGTAGACAGATTTGTTTTTAGTAGGATTCACAGTAATCTGTATTTTACCTAATAGAAAGAAATGCAGAATGAAGAATGATTATGAGTGGCAGTATTTTCCTGAGAATCCTTCTATGAGAGTGCTTTACTATACCAAGTCAGTGAGCCTAGATTTTAATAGTGAACAGCCAAATAGATGGGAAATACACTTAAAATACAAGAGTGATGTATACACACAATAAGCGAATGGATAAGTGAATCAAATAAGATGGTTTGTTCTCAATATATAGCAGAGAACTCACTTAGAGTGGGGTTTTATGAATCAATATTAGATATTGAGCACGAGTGTTCGTTCGTCTTCACTGCGCCATAGTTGTTCATGATGATAGGCGCTACGAATGGCATACAGGATAAGACAGAGTAACACTTTTATTACGTAGTGTAGACATTTATTTGAACACCAGGTGGCAGCATAACATCAAATCTATGTGAAAAAGGAAGTTCGATTTAAACAAATTAGATAACCATTATAAAATAAACTAGATAAACATTATGATATATTTGGATTATCTATATAGATTTATGTTCGACTTTGAATGTGATGAACGACATTTTAGGAACGTGCTGATCAGCAGTCTATATTGTGAGTTGAGTATCTCTATATATCAACATATTTTGTAAGTCGTCCATCCATTGTTAGTGGTCTACCTGGTTGTGGTATTTCACATAAAATTGTTATACGATGGGATTTACACACATCAAATATATATTTGGGTGAAATATGCATCGCGCAGTGACAGTATTTAATGGTGTTCTAATAAGTTGAAGGTGAAGGTGACAATATTTTAAGGGTCGAATAATATATGGGCCCATACATTTATATACAACTTTTATATAAATACCACTGTCATAGGAGGTCTACTCGTGATGATGTGTATGAATATTGATTGTGAATGTATATACATCGTGCATGAGATGAGCTTTTAAGAAGAGTTTTTAACAAGAGTATGCAGAACTAATGAAATTGATACAGTTCTTGCCATATTTTAAGAGAATAGTCTCCAGTGAGTTTTTAATGATTTTTTAATGATTTTTTAATGATTCATGCAGGTGTATTTTTACAGCAATGCACGTTTACAAGAGAATCTATTAGTATTACAATGAGCGACTGTATTTTAGTTATAGGATTTAATGTTCGAAGTTTATATAGTGCCCCAAGTCAGCCTGAAGTAATAATTGAAGTCTTTTTACACAAGTGATTCTTCAATTGATATTTAATTAATTATTTAATTTGATTGATTGATTACCTAACAAGGCATTAAGGTGTTCACCATTGATGGAAGCATATATTGGTTTGGTTTGAATAGTGTAACTTATATCTGAAGAAGCGTGCAAGAAGCACGCGAAAGCGCTCATTTCTGTTATAGTTTTGAATAAAGGATATTTTGAAAATATTTCTTGTTCTCGTGGTGTGTCCTGTTTGGTTGGTTCCTGAGATATTATTTTTTGTACCTCAAGGGTCCATATTAGGTCCACTACTTTTCTCTATTTTTATCAACAACCTCCACACTGCTATCCCTAAAGCCACCTGCATCCAATACGCAGATGATTCCACTCTCATCTGCTCAGCCACCTCCCCATCCGACTTGCAAATCTTAACCCAAAATACATTTAACACTATCGAGAACTGGCTCGCCAATCAACGCCTACTTCTGAACCCCAATAAAACTAAACTTCTACTCTTCTCTCCCACTAGTAGATCCACCACACTTTCATTCTCTGTCACATCTAACAATGGTACCACTATTTCCCCAGATAATCACACCAAACTGCTAGGGGTTATCATAGACAATAATCTCAAATTTGACCTATGGGTCAACAAAACCATACAGACCATCAATAAGAAGCTTGGATCACTGACATTTTTAACCCCACTGGCTAGGACTGCAATCGCCCGATCACACCTACTCTCTGCTCTCTTATATGCCTCACCTGTACTCTCAAACCTCAACAAATCTGAACTAGGTAAGCTGTCCCATAGCTACAATCATATTGCCAGATTCGCAACTGGCTCCACCTATATAACCCACCACTGCCAGAATCTTAAACAACTAGAGTGGCTAGAACTGCCCAGCTTAATTCAATTCAATCAACTCTTAATAGCGCACAAAATTTTTTACCACCCCGAGGATACCCCCTCACTTAAAAATATTATTAAGCCATATAGAAATCTAAGATCCCTACGGTCAGCCGATAAACTACTGGTCCAAACCCACAAAGCTAATAACTCCGCTGGTGAATAACTGTTTGCCAACTTCATTGGCAAAACCTGGAATTCATTGCCAAACTATATAACCCTACAATCCTTCAAAAGTCTCTTCAAAAAAAAAAACCTCAAACAGTATCTCAAAGTGAATTGGCTATGCCCATGTACCACCCCTGATTAAGTTATAAACTAAAAGCATATTCTGCAATTATCATAACTTGTAACTACATCACCAAGCTGTGCTTCCAATCTGATGTCTCTTACTTTTAATTCCCTGCCCATGACAATTGTGAGTCCCTACTAGGGAATCACTACTAACCCATTGTATATAATCACTTTGTTTTTTTATAATTGTTTGCTAACTTCTGTGTAATTTGTGTAAGTTTGTCTTTGTGGAGCTTTTCTCCCCAAGCCTCCGCTGAAAATGGACATGTATCCAGTCGGACTATCCCGGTAAACAAATGTAAAATAAATAAATAAAATGTGTGTTACTTAGATTTTTCTGTGCACGTAATTTGCTCCTCATGTTCATTATTCTGAAATTTTCATTATATGATTTGTTTGAACTGCAGAGATATATCTCCACAGCACCAATACGCAGTTCATGGTAGCAATGTGTACTGTTGTAGTAACTGTAAAAAATGCAATGCACCCTGTCAAGAGAACACTGTCTGAAAAGCTTGAACTATGGCAGAGTTTTGGTAATGATACCAGAGTAATAGGGTAATAGCCAGAAAGCCAATGTAATGATGCCAGTGTATAGGAGCTTACTACACATTTTAAAACACATGGCATGGCTGTGGACACAGCATGCATTGTCAGAATTCACTGATATTAACTCATTCAAGGCAATAGCATGTTTCTTTCATACTTCCAGTTCACACCCATAGCTTCTCATGGTGTCCATAACTTTTTGAGGTCTGGCATCTTTAACTAAATGGCTTACCAGCTAATAATAGGCAACATTAGAAAGGGCAAGGAGTCATAAACAAAATGACAGTAAGAATGTTACTCTAGGATATCCTGCAGTGGAGAAATTATTATTTGTTTGACACTTATTATGCAGATTTTTACATTTATATTCATGATTTCATGACTGAGAGACCTGCGTGTTATCAATGTGCATAATGTGAAACAGCAATGTGGGAACCATGACAATTCACTGCCAATGCTGGTTTAAATCACTCTATACTGGAAATATTGCTAGTTATATAATTATGAAAATAAGCAATATTTTCATATGTACTTAATATTAGAGTGATTTAGAAACTATTACATGACATTAAATGAAATCTTAGATGTTATTGAGGAAAAAACTGTCTTTGATATTTCCACTGTAAACTGTAAATCTTGAGAGATATCAAGAATTATTTTAAGGCTTAGTGCCCCCCCCCCCCCACACACACACACACACACACCCTCCCCGGGATTCATGAAGCTCGGCGCAAGGCCGGCGTAAGGCTTGCGCCGGCGGTGCATTGCATAGCCGGCGCAGTAGCGCCATATGCATATTAATGAGAGTGCACCGTAACCACAGGCATGTGCGTAGTGTACGTGAGCGAGCCCAAGTAGGATGCGTCAGTAGGAGTGTTTAAGCAGGCAGGCGAAGAGCAACCTAACGTGCTGTCTGCCATAGTCCGCCCAGAATAGAAATGGCTGCAGCCATGGCCCGTGCAGAATGAAATGTCCGCAGAGTATGCAACAAAGTACCCGTCCCAACTAAACAAGAGAAGCAAATAAAACCCACGCGGCCGAAATGTACCTGTCCAAGGAACAAAGGATACGCGTAATACCGTGTCCGTACAGCAATGTACTGTGAGTGTGCATAGTCAGAGAAGGTGTACAGCAGCATGTCAGCACGCCGCACCGACATAGGAGTAGCGACTAAGGTCACCAACCGTCCCACTTAGCGAGGGGCAGTCCCTGTATTGGCATACGTGTTCCGAAATAAAGCATTAAAAACGGAAGTGTGCGAAGAGTGTAGGTCATAATGATTTCCCGTATTTAATGTAATTGTAGCCTGAATCGGTTATTTCCGTAACTGAAATACCTAAATGTCCCAAGAAACAGAATAAGCTACCAAACTGCCACAACAATAAGCTCATACTTAGGCAAATAAGTGAAGTTCTATGCTATATAGTGACCGTGTGTACGTGTCGGGCTGTGAAGTCAGATGTGACTCCCTGCACATACAGGTGGTCAATGTAGAAGTCCCACAGAACCACGATAGCAATGTGTGTGTTGAATGAAAGGCGACCGACAAACCCTGTCCCCTGATCCCTGGTAGTCACCCCTGTGCTGTGTGGACAGCCACCTATACGCTGTACAGGGTGACCTACTACCCTCGACAGGTATGATTTTGCATTATGTACCACTTAGCTCTGGGACATGTCCCTGTCATCAGATATGCATATCCGGGAGGCCCCTTCAAGGATATCTGTGTCAGATGTCCGTCCCAGTATGGCATCTGTTCTGCAAGCATCTACAAACAATGTTACCCATAACACCGCTGTGTGTGCCTGTACCGTGGAAATGTAGATGTATGACAGGGGTGCACCCACGGAATGGCACCATGGGACACCACCTGTGACAGGCAGTTGGTCTGACATGCAGCCAGCAACTATGACCATGTGGGTTGTGTCACATAGACAGTTGACAACACATTCTGTGATGTACATGTTCACATCCCAGCCAATGGTTTCATTAACGTTACCTGAGGGGGGGTAATGTTATGAAGCCCTTTGCCAGGACGAGGTAGGCTGTATGGACTGCAACACCCCCAGCAATGGGCTGGGTGACCGTCCCGAAAATGTCAACCATGTCTTAAAGGCATGAACCGCCCCTGAACAAGACAAACCGTGTGGGATGCGAAGTATGTATGTCCCCTATGCAGTCATGTACGAACCGCAGTATGATCCCACCCCATGTCTATGCAGATAGGTCTCCTCAGGGTACTGGGACAGTAATAACCAGCCTCAGTGGAGGCATTGGCCCTGTGATGTGGGAATACAGTTGTCATGCGATACAACCTGGGCACCCTACCTGAGGTGAGGCTATAAAGAAATAGCTGTCCTAACTGTGGGTCCTAATCCCAAATGAGATAGTGGAGTACACAGCGGGCTCACCATCTGGTCTCATGGATGCTATTCACACTACCCTGGAGAGAGCATGTCCCACCTGTGTGTCACAGAACATTTGGTGACCACAAACCGCTGGTACAGACATCTCCACATGTGTGGTGGAGGGTGTGGAGATGTCCTCACTGGACCTGTCAGCCTGTATGTCGGCAATGTGTGTATGTTGAGTAAACCCCACCTCTATGTGAACCCAGTCAGAGCATATGTGGTAGTGACCTCACAGGTGTCGAGCATAGCAACTGAAGGTGGTATGATTGTCAGCCAGGTCCATGTAGGTATATCTGTGGAATGTGCCCTGGACAATCCCATGACATTGTGTAACTCTACACATATGATGACCAAGGGTGTCACACCTCACAAGGTGTCTGCTCCACCCTGTAGTAGCCACCTCCTCGTGTTGTACATCATGTGTATGGCTGGGGTACACCACACTGGACGCTTGGCATTGGTACAATGAACCACAGTTGGGTAAGTGAATGCCTGGTACATGCAGTCCTGTAGGTACTGGTAGATGGCAAATGTGATTGATGCAGTGGCTGCAGTACTGTCGACCACTGGCTCAGGGTCCTTAAAGGAGACCACAGTAGTGTGCAGAATTGTGTAGTCCGCCTCTGAGCAAGCAATGTGTATGTTCACTGGCAACACACACAGCAACGGATGCCAAAGGCAGATGCCAATGTCCAAATAACATAGATCAACGCCAGCATGGCAATATGTCTTATCATACATGTATTGACACGTGTCTGCTAATTACAATTGCAAATGGCGGTAAGACCGCCTAAAGTTCACATGATATACACAGCCTGGAGGTGTTGTTCCGATAATGAAGTGGCAGTACTTTCCAACCGTGACCTCTGTGTATGAAAGTGTTTGTTAACCTGCAACAGTGGATGTACACAATTGGGTTCTGGCATCGGAAAACATAGTTCCTGTAGCACTACACAGTATGGGTAGTCAAGCAGACATCTGCAATTGTTGAACACACAGCATCAGTGAAACCCACTGTTCACAAGGACACAGTCCGACAAGCTGTACACATTACATATGCACAGTGGTGTCCATGACTGGACTCAAAAATTACAAAACGACAAGTATGACGCCATCAATGATCGCCTACGGGAACTCATTGTCGTCACGGGTATACATATGCACCGCAAGCGTGTTTAATGTTGATGATAGCTGTCCATGAAATGCAACACACATGCACAGAAATACCCAGGGGACCGGGTCCATAGAAGGGCGTCCACATCACAGTCCCGCACACCTGAAGGATGTGTAATGGGTACTGTCGATTGTCGCACTCAAGGGATTCTGGGTATGTAGACTCTGGGCTCGGTGTTGTTTCGCAGCCAATCCTTTGTCACTCCCCGTGTGAGGGATGTGTGTGTGGCACCTGCCTTCCTCTCCGCTAATAATGCAAACCATCCACCGGAGAATGCTAAATGTAGTTGTGAGATGTGTACAGCCCTATAGTAGTGTCCAGTAGTAAATTGTCATGGATGGACAACCGTATGGCCAAGACGGCACCCACAACTGCAAACCTGGGTAAATTACACAACCGCGGCAAGGCATAACGCAGGAAATACACATAGGGACTACAGTTGACATCCCACATACAAAGCTGGACCGCTGTGCCAACACCGGCGCACACAGCACTACATCTGCCAGCAACACAATGGGGGACCACTCGGCACCATACCGTGGAACAGATTGGCGACCTGTGGAACACAAACCGATGGCACGCCAACAACGCCAACTGGGATATGTAACCTATGGCGTCCCCACCAATGGAGAAATCATGCTACAATGAAGACATAGGGATCGACATATTCCGTGGTGTTCTGTTGTAAATACAGTGACGGACATGTCCTATTGGGATGTCTGATGTGTACATGAAGCAGTAGCTAACCAGCATCTTTGGATGTATGACAATTGTTCACAGTACGAAATCACCTGGTTACGTAGCACCATGTAGAATGTGTAGTCAAGCAGACATCCGCGATTGGGGAACATACAGCAGCAGTCAAACACACTGGCCACGGACACAGTCCGCCAAGCTCTACACTTAACATATGCACATTGGTGTCCATTGTAGGACTCAAAAATTACCCGTGCAGACTGCGTGGCACATGATCGTTAGTCGTGACCACGTCACAGCTACACATATGCACCGCAAGCGTGTTCAATGTTGATGATAGCTGTCCATGTAATCCAGCACATATGCACAGAAATCCCCAGGGTACGGGGCCCTAGAACTGCGCCCACATCATAGTCCCGCACATGAAGGATGTTGAATGGGTACTGTCGAATGTTGCAGTCAAGGGATTCTGGGTATGTAGACTCTGGGCTCGTGTTGCTTCGCAGCCAATCCGTTGTCCCGCCCCGTGGGAGGGATGTGTGTGTAGCACCTGCCATACTATCCGCTAATGATGCAAACCATCCACTGGAGAATGGTAAATGCAGGTGTGAAATGTGTACAGCCCTATACTAGTGTCCAGTAGGCAATTCTCATGGATGGACAACCGTACGGCCAAGATGGCACCCACAACTGCAAACACGGGGAAATCACACAGCCGCGGTAAGGCATAACACAGGAAATACACATAGGGACTACAGTTGACATTCCATATACAATGTTGGACCGCCGTGCCAACACCGGCGTACACAGCACTCAATCTGCCAGCAACAGAATGAGGAGCACCCGCTACCATACAGCGGAACAGATGTGTGACCTGTGGAACACATACTAATGGCACACCCACAACGCCAACTGGGATATGTAAACAATGGTGTTCCCACCTATGAAGAAAACATGTTTCAATGAACACATAGGGGAACTACATGTTCCGTGGTGTTATGTTGACAATACAGTGACGGATATGTCCTATTGGGATGTCTGAGGTTTATATGAAGCAGTTGCTAACCAGCATGTTAGGATGTATGACATTTGTTCACAGTACGAAATCACCTGGTTACGTAGCACCATGTAGAATGGGTAGTCAAACAGACATCCGCGATTGGGGAACATACAGCAGCAGTGAAAAGCACTGGCCAGGTGGACACAGTCCAGCAACATCTAATTTGACATATGCACATTGGTGTCCATTGAAGGACCCAAACATTTCATTCATTGACTGCGTGCCAGCTTCCGTCATCACCTACGTGAAATGATTGTCGTCACCACGTCACAGCAACACATATGCACCGCAAGCGTGTTCAATGTTGATGATAGCTGTCCATGAAATGCCGCAGATATGCACAGAAATACACAGGGTACTGTGTCCATAGAAGTGTGGCCACATCATAGTCCCGCACATGAAGGATGTGTGATGGGTATTGTGGACTGTTGCACTCAAGGGATCCTGTGTATGTAGAAACAGGGCCCGGTGTCGCTTGGCAGGTAATCCTTTGTCCCGCCCCGTGGGAGGGATGTGGGCGTAGCACCTGCCTCACTCCCCACTAATAATGCAAAGCATCCACCAGAGAATGCTAAATGCAGGTGTGGAATGTGTACAGCCCCATACCAGTGTCCATTAGGCAATTCACATGGATGGATAAGCGCATCACCAAGATGGCACCCATAACTGCAATCCCGGTGGAATTACACTGCCGCAGCAAGGCATTACACAGGTAATACACATAGGGAGTACACTTGACATTCCCCATAGAAACGACACAGAGAAACAGATGAGAAAGTCCAAAGCATAAATGAGGTACTGTAGAAACGGTCAGTGACCACTCAGAGGCCACCAGGAAGTAAAGTCAGTCACCATAGTATATTGAAGCGCATATATCTTTCTTATTTTATAATGAGGACACTTGTTACTTTACTGTTTCTATACCTCCCTTGCAATGTTCTAATAATGTATTTTCCCTGAATAAATTCATTTGAGTCTGAAATGTACTAGAAGATAGTGGAGCTTTACTCCTCGAGCCTCTGCTGAAAATGGACTTGTTATCCAGCCAGACTAACCCGGTCAACAAATGTAAAATAAAATAAAATACATTAAAATATTGTCTGCTTCATAAGCAGACATCTTCAGAATACATACAATGCAGTCCAACCTACTACATTTAAAACCCTTAATCGGTCAGTAAATTACATGCGCTAAGTATTACTTAAATGCCTTAAAGGCAAACAAGCTAAGAAACCTTTCTTGGGTTACAGATTCCACACAGTGAGTGAATCTGACATTGCTTCAAATGTATATACTTCATGGAAAAATATGAATATATCTATATATATGACGGAAGACCCAACATGCTGTCTTACAAATGTCTGAGTGTATAAGCTACATATATATGTTCTAGGGATTGTGCCAATATCCTACAAGAACTAGAGACACCTAGTAATATCAATGAAGCATAATATATAGAGATTAACCCTATGATTATGACTACTGTACAATATAGCAATGAAATGTAAAGATTCACAATGTGGTAAAGTAAATATTCCTTTAGAAGGTTTGGGGCAAGGTATCATAGACACGGACAAACCGTGCCCATGTGACTCATCTAACAGTCGCACACGGTCAGGGCAGTTCCACACTGGGCGGACAAGCCCAAACCCAAAGCACCACAGGAACACCCTGACAACCGAAGGCCGGTATGCGTAGGGGATATAAGCCCCTGTGATCTGAACATCCCTGCGGTCACGACATATGCATCCTGGGCCATGAGCGGGAGGGAATAAGGAATGTTTAACATGTAGTACCGCACCTTTCCCAGCAGGAGGATGGATGCCTGTGACGTGCGTGAGTGGGGGTGGTGGTGTTGGGGGGATATGTAAATGTAGCTAAGTACCATGGGTATGCATATTAATGAGATCGAACAGCTAACGTAGAGGTCACAGTAACCGCAAACGTGAATGCAGTCCCGTTTGAATTACGACTATAGAACATATAGATGTGAATGTGTACGTAATGCATCCATGCTGCAAAGGCCGTTACATGTATAAAGGTGTAAGTGCGTTCTGCACACGTCCGTCAACCGGATCAGAGATATGTTACCGGAATAGTCACAACTAACACAGACCCAGTAAACATTTCTAAACAGAATACGGATATGCATGTGCGCCTGTGCATAGCCTACAATTAGGAAATGCAAGTGTGCGCGTGCGTGTGTGATCCACTCGAAGCAGGGAAGGTTAAGGGTGTGTCCTCCACGTTAACCAGACATGTCTCACAAATGTTAGCCTCTGAACGTATGGAATCGGGCAATGTCATGTAAAGTACCATTAGAAATAGTGAGAAGCACACGCTATGTGATGAGACAAACATAGACTGTGGACAGTATAACGTATGTGTTAGTAGTATGGATTGATGACGGTTATGCATCAGTAACCCGACCCTAGGGTTGCCACCTTTTCAAATGGCCAAAGTGGGACAGTTTTGGTAGAAATATCAGATTTTACAGGCCGACACAAAACCACGGTCAGTACAAAGGATAGAACTTAACTTCTTCTGCCTAAATAAAAGCTTATTCTTCTAGCGTTTTAGTTGATTATTCAGTTTCTTATAACATTTAGGTATTTTAGTTACAGAATAACTGCTTTATGCAACTATTACACAAAATATAGGAAATCATTTTGTCCTAAAATCTCAGGACATTTGCCATTTTTACAACTTTTTGTCAGGACACAATTGCCCAAAGAGGGACTGTCCCTCGCAAAGTGGGACAGGTGGTAACCCTACCCGACCCACTTGTCAGAAGGTGCCCCGCATAATTGCATTCAGTTGGCTCACACCTGTTGACCGGGCTAGGCCAGCTGGATGTATGTCCAGTGTCAGCAGAGGCCCGTGGAGAAATGCTCCACACACAATAATAGCACAACATACCAAAGTACTCATATATGTAACCAAAGAAGAACAACAACAGAAAGTGTCCTGAAAGGACTGGTTACACACAGATCCCAGATGACAGACCGATATATGGCCAGTGGAAGCACTTCACAACTATGGGATCAGGTCCCTAAAGTAGCAAGAAGGTCACACACCACACGCCAGCGATTGCCAGATAGACACTGGTTAATGTAACACACAGCAAGATTAAGGGCCAACCAGCCGTACACCATGCCAGAACCGTACAGTGGAAAGGTATGGCATGGTAATTGATATGTGTACACAGGTAATCCACAGACAGTAACAAAGAAAGGTATGAAACGAGGGGTTCACATGTATATATTCACACACAGCAGTCCGGGCCCGTACATATGACGCATGGACATAGATTTGTCACTGGAAAACAAGATGTAAACGACTACAGTTCATTCCATGTCACATTGATATAGTTAGAATACAGTCATATTCATATGTAACATTCTGACTCATTTACACTAATATTTATACAAACTATGATTAAATTGTAATCATTGATTCCACGCTTTGGAATCGCAATGCAACAATCATACACATTGATATACAAATTCATGAGCAGAACACTACATTCTAAGGTGATTCGCAACAATTATCAACTATGTTTCAATAGACTGATTGTATTGACCAATCTTGTAGTTATATCAACACATCGTTGGTGTATTATTGTTTCCATTAAGTAATGTATGCAACACTGATCAGTATATGTCACGTTATCATCAAGACCTGGAGCACTGTCTACTTAAGTATGAGCAGGTTTATTGATTAATTGACTTCGAACTGACTCTGAAGGAAGTGTATAAGGGACGACTATCCAATGTATTTTGTACTCCGACGATGCCTCATGTCAGTGGGTGAAAGAGCTCTGTATCATTTGACTGTGGAGTGTATCTTTAGTGTCATTGTCTGTTTTGGCCTGATATATATGCAATAATGTCTGTTATGAAGATGACCAGGACCCAAGGTTTGCTGTATTTCCGCTTACCGGCTCGTGGACATAGACAGGCCAAGTAATACATAATATGGGTAGTCAAACAGACATCCACGATTGGGGAACATACAGCAGCAGTCACAACCACTGGCCAGATGGTGACAGTCCAACACGTTCTACACTTTACATATGCACATCGGTGTCCATTGTAGGACTCCAAATATTGATCCATTCGCACCATCGACCAGCTGCGATCGACGCAAAAGAAGTGACAGCCGTGACTACGGCACAGCTAGACATATGCACCACCAGCGTGTTTAAGGTTGGGGACAACTGTCCATGAAATGCAGGACATATGAACAGAAATCCCCAGATTGTCGTGTCCATAGAAGTGCGTCCACATCCCAGTCCCGCACACATGAAGGATGTGTAATGGGTACCGTGGAGGGTTGCAGCCATGGGATCCTGGGTATGCAAATATGGGGCTCGGTGTTGTTTGGCAGATAATCCGTTGTCACGCCCCGTGGGAGGGATGCGGGTATAGCACGTGCCTTACTCCCCACAAATGATGCAAAGCATCCACCGGATAATGGTAAAAGCAGGTGTGAGTGTTGTACAGCCCTATATCAGTGTCCAGTAGGCAATTCCCATGGATGGACAAGTGTACGACCGAGATGGCACCTAGAACTGGAAACCTGATGGAATTACACAGCTGCAGTAAGGCATAACACAGGAAATACAGATAGGGACTACAGTAGACACTCCCCATACAAAGACAGACTGCCGTGCGAATACCGGCGACATGGCACTGGATCTGCCATCAACAACATGAGGATCACTCGCTTCCATACTGCGGAACAAATGGGCGACCTGTGGAACATAAACTAATGGCACACAAACAACTTCAACTAGGAAGGTCATAGGATGTTTCAACACTGGCGTTCCCGCATATAACGAACATCCTTAAATGAATAAATAGGGTATACATGTTCCGGCTGTGTTATATTGACAATACAGTGGCGTATACATCCTACTGGGCCTTTTGAGGATTACTTAAAGCAGTTGCCAACCTGCAGCATGACATCATTACCATTTGGGTTAATCGTAGTAGGACACGGGTTTCGTAGCACAACATAATATGTGTAGTCAAACACACATCCGCGATTGGTGAACATACAGCAGCGGTCACAACCACTGGCCAGATGGACACAGTCCAACATGTTCTACATTTTACATATGCACATTTGTGTCCATTGTAGGACCCAAAAATTTCTCATTTTGCGAGGAGACCCAGATGAACTACAGCCGTGACTACGGCACAGCAGCAGAAATGCACCGCCAGCGTGTTCAAGGTTGATGACACCTGTCCATGAAATGAGGGACATATGCACAGACATCCACAGATTGTCGAGTCCACACATGTGCGTCCACATCCCATTCCCGCACACATGGAGGATTTGCAATGGCTACTGTCGAGGGTTGCAGCCATGGCATCTTGGGTATGCAGAAATGGGTGTCGGAGATGATTGGCAGAGGATCCATTGTCCCGCCCCGTGGGAGGGATGTGGGTACAGAACATGGCTTACCCCCCACCAATAATGGCAATCATCCACCGGAGAATGCAACATGCAGGTGTGAAATGGGTACAGCCATACACCAGTGTCCAGTAGGCATTTCCCAAGGCTGGACAAACGTACGGACAAGATGGCACCCAGAATAGCAAACCTGGTGAAATAACACAGCTGTAGCAAGGCATAACACAGGAAATACAGCTGGAAACAACAGTAGACACACTCCATAGACATCCATCCAGCCGTGCGAATCCCGGCGTACACAGCAACCAAGCTGCTAGCAAGTGTATGGGGATCACCCGCTTCCACTCCGCGGAACATACGGGCGGCCTGTGGAACACATATTAATGGCACTCCAACAACGTCAACTAGGAAGGTCATAGCATGCTTAAAGTATGGCGTTCCCACTCATAAAGAACATCCTGTCATGAATAAATAGGTTCTACATGTACCGGCTGTGTTATTATGGCAATACAGTGGCGGATAGTTCACAATGGGACCTCTGAGGATTACTTAAAGCAGTTGCCAACCTGCAGGACTACAGTAACACCATATGGGTTAATTGTGGAAGGACACGGGTTCCGTAGCACTACATAACATGGGTAGGCAAACAGACATCCGCGACTGGGGAACATACAGCGCAGTCAAAACCACTGGCCGAATGGACACGGTCCAACATGTTCTACACTTTACATATGCACATCGGTGTCCATAGTAGGACCCACATATTTGTCCATAGGTGTTGGCGACAGGCTGCTATCGTGCGAACCAGAAGAAGTGACAGCCGTGAGTACGGCACAGGTAGATATGGGCACCACAAGCGTGTACAAGGGTGATGACAAGTGTCCATGAAATGCAGGACATATGAATAGGACTCCCCAGCTCGTCGTGTCAATAGACGGCGTTCACATCCCATTCCCGCACATGAAGGATGTGCAATGGGTACTGTCGAGTGTTGCAGACATGGGATCGTGGGTATGCAAAAATGGGTCTCGGTGTGGATTGGCAGATGATTCGTTGTCCCGCCCCGTGTGAGGGACGTGGGCATGGCATATGCGTTACTCCGCACTAATAATGGCAATCATCCCCCGGAAAATGCAGAATGCAGCTGTGTAATGTGTACAGCCCTATACTAGTGTCCAGTAGGCAGTTCCCATAGATGGACAAACGTACGCCAAGATGGCACCCATAGCTGCAAACCTGGGGGAATCCCACAGCTGTTACAAGGCATAACCCAGGAAATACAGATAGGGACTACAGTAGACACTCCCCATACAAAGCCAGACCGCTGGGCAGATACCGAGTATACGCTACTTAATCCGCCAGCACATTAATGGGGATCGCACGCTTCCATACAGCAGAACAGATGGGTGACCTGTAGAACCATACCAATGGCACAATATCAACGCCAGCTGGGATAGACACACGATGGTCGAATCATGGCGTTCCCACCAATGAAAGACATCCTTCAGTGGATTAATAGGATTGATGTCAATTGACCATGGAAAACACCTGCTCAACAATAAAGACCCGCTGGCACCCTATGGCCACAAACCATGTCACACATAGGTAGATGGAACAGTCAACGTAAACATTTCGTACGGCAGGTCACACATGGTATCCAAAGGTTCTTCATAGACATGTATGCGCTATCACCCGTAGGCCCCGTGAGACGTACACATAACATGGGAGCATCCAGGCTTTAAGTATCCACCCGTACACTTCCATTTGTCACTTTCTATGCGAACAATGAACATGTAGCCACAGCATAGAAAGCACAGACGCACTGCTAACGACACACACGTTTGTCAACAATTCAGAAGGCATCCTATGAACACACGTATTACATGATATTGTACTATGCCGACCCCTCAACAATCAGAGACCTAACAATGTATATGGAAGATATGCATAGCATATCACTGTAATACAATGGTACAGAACTGACAGAGTAGACAAATGTATGTTAACCCTACATCTGCATCTACACTACATTCCCGCTACGGTGTTTGCTCCACCTGCTTCACAAAGGATGCCTCAACAGTTATCCATCGGTCAGCCCTGGTGTGTGGCCAAACCTCCACCTACTAATCTATCTACATACGCATTCTTCAGCATAGCTGTGGAGGTCCCTCCTGTGGTGTAATACCCTAGACGTTGTAAAACACCGACTGTAGACGTGTGCCTTGTGATGTGCCCATAGCCGCCGTGGGCATACGCCAATCCTGCGGCTGGCCAGGCCGCTGCCCTAGTAGGGCCACCTGTCTAGTAGGCGTGTCACGTAGGTATATCAAGATGGGTGCACCATGTGTTGTGCTGGCGTGTGCCATGTAGCCCCACAGCCTAGGGCACCGGCCGATCTAAGGCCGCTGCCGTCGCAGGGGTAGTACAGTCTGCAGGTATGTGCAGACGTGCACATGTGACAGCGGGCCACAAGGATACCCATAGTGGCGACAGCTGCACACATGGCTATAGTGGGACACACACACACAGCCATGCATACAGCACACATAGACATACACACACCATAAATAGGCAAGTACACACAAGGTGTATGTCATGTATGGGTAAAGTGTAAGGACAGCAAGGATAGCTGTCTGCCATGTAATCCAGCGATGTCTATGAGGTGTTCTGGAATACGGACAGTGCATGGACAATGTGTGGATATGCAAAGTACCACAGTTATATGTGTCAGCCGTGCAAATATGCGATACATGGGGAAGACGGCTGTCCATGGGAGAGCAGCGGGCCACAACATAGGTACATAGATATACAAAGAAAGAGGTACACACGAGCACATCCGCAGGCCCGTGAGGGTAATGTACACAGGAGCAACCCCCAACACCGTACTAGGGTACACGTGGAGAACACGCTACGGAGGTCGCCGACCAGAAGAAGCACACAAGCAGTACACGATCTGCGTCCCACCATCCACAAACACAAGGATGGCGCCAGGATATGGGTGTTCCACGTAAACCTCAAAGCCATACCGTATGAACCCATGCAGCTGGGAGCATGGACACACACACACATGTGGCACGCATGGTGATTGACCACACCCCACATACCCAACCGCACAAACGTACAACACAGGTATGGTATGCGCTACGTGGACCACCGAGCACACCACCAGCAGAGGCACATGTACAGGTGGGTGACAACAACCGTACAGGAATGGCCGCTGGTAGGCAAGGTATGTGTTGCGAAGCGCCTAAAAGCATGTACATCCGCAGAGGCAGCTGCAAAACACACACAGAAACACACGCAAGGGCAGAGTCGAACCTACGCCTATCTACATGAACTCACTACAGTATGAAGCATTTACAGAACGCGCTACCAAGTTTACTGAGCACAGCGCTGTCAGAGGCATACTTCTAGGCTGGTGACATCACCCGCAAAACAATAGCTGGCAATAGGCAAGGTATGTGTTGCGAAGCGTATAATAGTATGTGTATCCGCAGAGGCAGCTGGAAACACACACACACACACACACACACACACGCAAGGGCCGGGAGTCGAACCTACGCCTATCTACATGAACTCACTACAGTATGAAGCATTTACAGAACGCGCTACCGAGTTTACTGAGCACAGTGCTGTCAGAGGCATACTTCTAGGCTGGTGACATCACCCGCAAAACAATAGCTGGCAATAGGCAAGGTATGTGTTGCGAAGCGTATAATAGTATGTGTATCCGCAGAGGCAGCTGGAAACACACACACACACACGCAAGGGCCGGGAGTCGAACCTACGCCTATCTACATGAACTCACTACAGTATGAAGCATTTACAGAACGCGCTACCGAGTTTACTGAGCACAAGCTGTCAGAGGCATACTTCTAGGCTGGTGACATCACCCGCAAAACAATAGCTGGCAATAGGCAAGGTATGTGTTGCGAAGCGTATAATAGTATGTGTATCCGCAGAGGCAACTGGAAACACACACACACACACACACACATGGAAGGGCCGGGACTCGAACCTACGCCTATCTACATGAACTCACTACAGTATGAAGCATTTACAGAACGCGCTACCGAGTTTACTGAGCACAGCACTGTCAGAGGCATACTTCTAGGCTGGTGACATCACCCGCAAAACAATAGCTGGCAATAGGCAAGGTATGTGTTGCGAAGTGTATAATAGTATGTGTATCCGCAAAGGCAGCTGGAAACACACACACACACACACGGACGGACGGGCCGGGAGTCGAACCCACGCCTATCTACATGAACTCACTACAGTATGAAGCATTTACAGAACGTGCTACCGAAGTTTGCTAAACAGAGCGCTGTCACAGGCAATTTTC